>NW_007257738.1:447908-459154 GCF_000164805.1 Carlito syrichta | reverse complement strand
AAAAAAAAAAAAAAACAACTGCGTCAATCCCTCGCCCCCCAAATCCTCCTCCTCCTCCCTACAACCTGCCCGCAACAACCCACCCCCATCTTCCTCCTCCGCCTTCCAGCTCTCCCCTCCACCGCTCGCTCTCCCCTCTGCAGTCAGTGCACACACCCGCGCCCACGACACGGACCACCCTCCCCACCCCCTTGCCCCGGCACCCGTTTGTCCTCTGGGAGGGGTTGCTGGTCTGGATGGCATTGTTCGGGTACACGTCCCTTTTTCCCTGGCCATCTTATCTGCCATCGAAAAGCGATTGGGGTCGTTTTCTGCCAACCCCACCGCCTCTGCCGAAGAGTTCCGTTAGGGTGACAGCAAAGGTTGTAAATTATAATAAACAGGGAGATAACCCCAGGCCCAAGTGAAAACCCGCCTGTTTTTCTAAACTGCCTGACCGAGGCTGTGACTGTCCACACCCGCCTCAGTCGGGACAATCCTGCCGGGACAAACGTTCTCGCTACCCATGTCATTACCCAGTCCGCCCCTGATATCCACAGACAGCCGAAGAAGGTGGAGGAGGGCCCTCAGACCCCGGTCTGTGACCTGGGAAGCAAGGCCTTTAAGGCTTTGAATGCCCGCGAGGAAGATGCAGAAGCTGCTACACAGCAGAGCCTCCAGGAGGCCGCTCAACGGCGAGCCCATGCCCTGGTCGCAGCCCTGCGGCCGAGGCAACAGGGCACGAGGGTCTCTCGGCGTCTGGAAATGGGCAACCAAGCTCCGCCGGGAGCCTGTTTCAAGCCTCCTCCCAGGAGGGCCACTGGGCCCAGCGGTGCCCCAACCCGCGTCCGCTGAGTAAGCCACGTCCTATCTGCAAGCAAATGGGTCATTGGAAGTAGCCTTGCCCTTGGCCTGGCCAAACCCCGGTGCCTCCCCACGGGGCCATGGCTGAGCCGCCTGCTCCACTCCACCAGCTGCTCGGACTGGCGGAAAGCGGGGGATGCCCGGACTTGAGGACCCCGATTACCCTCGCGGAGCCCCGCGTCTTGCTCCAGGTAGCAGGTAAGTCAGTCTCGTTCCCCGTGGACACGGGGGCTACCTATGCGGTTCTGCCTTCCTTTTCGGGGCCTCTATCTCCTTCCCAGGTCTCGGTCGTTGGTATCGACGGCCAGCCTCCTGTCCCCCTTCAAACCTCGCCTCTACCTTGTTCTCTCAGTGATTACATGTTTAGCCCCTCCTTCCTGATTGCCCTGTCCTGCCCCGTCCGGTTGCTTGGCAGGAATATGCCCTCAAAACTAGGGGCCACTTTAACGCTGCGGGTTCCATCGGCGGCCCCGCTCCTGGCCACTATTGCTCTCGTCTCTGCCTCTCCCAATTCAGACCTGCCGCCTCACCTAGTCAACCCCAATGTGTAAAACATGTCCACCCCAGTCACAGCCCAGCAGCACACCCCGGTTGGCATAGTTTTAAAATACCCCTCTCACTTCCCTGCTAAACCCCAGTTCCCCATTTCAGCCACACACCGTAAGAGCCTTAAACCCATCATTACTCGCTTGCTCTCTCAGGGCCTCCTCATACCTGTTAACTCTCCATGTAACACCCCCATCCTTCTGATTCCTGAGCCCTCTGGAGACTACCGCTTGATCCAGGACCTCTGTCTCATTAATAAGGTGGTGGTCCCTCTCCACCCAGTAGTCCCTAACCCCTACACTCTTCTATCTCGGATACCGCCTCAGACAACACATTTCACTGTCATTGACCACAAGGACGCTTTCTTTACTATCCCCCTACACCCAGACTCCAGCTCTGGAAGCATCCTCAGACTCCCTGGCATTCCTACAGCGACAAATAACCTCGCTAGCCAGGGTTACTTTATAGAACTGCAGAGCCCTTAATCTCCTCACAGCCAGTCAGGGTGAAACCTGCATGTTTCTCCAGAAAAAATGCTGTTTCTACATTAACAAAACCGGACTGGTAAAGAAAAAAATGTAAACGTCCTCCAAAAGCTGGAAGACAAACTTCGCCAAAAAAAACACCTCTGAGTCGCCCTTCTCTGCCTGGTGGAATTCGGGCATCGCCCAATGGGTCATGCCATTCTTGGGACCTGTTCTACTTATCTGTCTTTTACTTATGGTTGCACCCTGTTTAATTTTTTTGCAGTCTCGCATGAAAAAAATTTCTCACGTCGCAGTCAATCAGCTACTCCTGCACGCCTATCTGTATGCCCCACTTCCCTCCAAGCCACCCCATCCTGGCCTCCCTTAAACTATGCCCCCCTTCAGCCTGAAGCAGCCAAATCAAGTCAGTGCCCCTTATACCAAAGAGGTTGGGATGTTAGGTTCGGAGGGAAGCAGCACCCACCTACCCCCATCTGCCCCCATCTTTTTAAATTAAATACAAAATTTAAACTAAATTTACTTTTTAAATTAAATACAGATTAATGTCCCTGTCAATCTGATTCTTCTCTGCCTTTGACCTGAGAATGAGACCTTGATGTATTCCAGGAATGAGAAGAAGCTCAACATTGGTTGGGTCAGGGGGCATGGAAAGAAAATGAGTCCAGAGAAAAAAGATCCTAGTTAAGGAATCGGGACCCGATCCTAAGGCTTCTAGGTGTTAAGCAAGATTTGATCATGACATTTGTGTTTCTCACTCTGGAATCTGAGTCTCGCCTTTCAATGCAGCCATGCTGTGCAATGACAGGTTTGTATAGGAAGCGTCTTGGAAGCCAAACCCAAACTATTCTTTCTAATCCAGGAACCAGTTTCAGTCTTCAGAGCTGAGCATGAGTTTGTCCAAGAACTGTTGCTTATTTTTGTATAGGAGTGTCAAAGGATAGAATCATTCTAGATCTGATACCTCGGATAGTTAAATGATAAATATCTATAAGATGAATTAGGCCTTACGTGTTTTCAATGTTTTGGATGAATTTTTACTCCAGGAGGAAAATGTCTATAAGCATTGAGACAAGCACTTTAAGTTAACACACAAACAGGTACGTAGAAAAATCCTAATAATAAAAGAGAAATCTATCTACCCACTTACCTATCTGTCCATCCATCCATCCCTGGAAAAAATACCAGGAAGAAACAAACCTTGATGTTTCATATTTGGGATTTACCATATGTGGGCATAGCTTTTGTTAATGCTTTTACCAATTTCTTATGAAATTTCAGTGAGCATGTACATCTTTAAGAATCATATAGCATATTAAGGATTGTTTTTACCCTATCCAAAGATACACAAACACTCATTTTTAAGAACAGAAGTTTATTTCATACCATCGAAACTTCAAAATTATCACTGGCCTTCACCTGAGCAGTCTTTTTGAGTTATACATAATTTAAAAAGAGGTAGGGAGTAAAAAAACAAAACAAAGAACAGAATGTAAGGTTATCAGTTAACACTAGATGGTCCTTATTGGATACTATTCAAAAACTTATAAATTGACTTTTGGCATTGGCTCCTGCTTCCTTAGGGATAATTTTCATAAGAGTGTTAGAACGTAAACAATATGGAATATGGAACTTTGTTACCGTTTCAGCATTAAGTTAGTCCAAAATAGCTTCATTTTGTGTGACTGGAAAGAAGACAAATGCAAGATATGCTCTCAGGGTTGTAAAAATGTGTGTGCATGTATTTGTGTTTGTGTGTGTGGTTTAAATATGACTAAAAAACCCCCCAAAAAGCAAACAAACAAAAACAAGACTACTTCTGGAGTTCTAAATTCATTGCTGGTTGCATAGATAAAATCTTTCATAGTTTCGTTCCTGGTTCTGAAGTCTTCCCCATCAGGGACCATCCAGTGGTGTGTCCTGACACCTGAGGAGAGGTCAGGGCATATGCTGGGCCCAGTCCCTCCTCCGCTCTCTTCCTGACCTTCACATCTGTGTCTGTGGCATGGGCCCCAATGTGCAATATAGGTTATTCTTTTCCGCACTCTTTTTCTTTTCTTCCTCATCAAATTGAGCTTCAATCTCTGCTGGATTGATGTAAGTATAAAATCGAGCCATGATGGCAAATATTACGCAGACGACCAGAAGCAATGCGGCAAATAGGACGTATTCAGCCCACTTTGAAGGAATTGGAGTTGGAACAAGAAAAAGAAAAGGAATACAGGTCACATTAATGTATATATTGCATGTACATTACGTGCAATTACAACCACCTCTAGGATGGCCTTCACTTCGGGTGTTATGGAAGTTTCTAGATAATGTGTCTGCTTTGGGTCATTAAGCTGCATTCATTGAAGCTAAGAGAGACATTTTGTTTTATAGTAAACCACACAAGGGAATAGGTACATTAACCCAATCTAGTTATTTCGGTTGTCAGTTTCCAACTGTGTGACACCATATGAAAACAAGAAGAATCAGCAGATACTTGCTGTGTCCAGATGGAAGGTACTCTGAAATTAAATTGTGGAAAATTGGTAGATAAACAACACAGATACAGTATGGGTAGCTTTTCTTGAATGCCCCAGAAAGATAGATGTCAATATACATAACATATTCCTTTCTCTCTCTTTTTTTTTTTTTTTTGAGTTGGAGTCTCACTCTGTCGCCCAGGCTGGAGTACAATGGCACTGCACAGTGCCACCTCAGCCTTGATGTGCTAGGCTCAGGTGATCCTTCCGCCTCAGCCTTCCAAGGAGCTGGAACTACAGGCACGTGCCACCACGCCTGGCTAATTTTTTGATTTACTATCAAGACGAGGCCTCGCCAAGTTGTCCAGGCTCGTCTCGAGCCTGTGGGCTCAGGCAGTCCTCTCACCTCAGCCTCCCAAAGTGCTGGGATTATAGGCACGAGTCACCGTGCCTGGCTCTCTCCATCCCCCACTCTGAAGAAACAATAGAGATAACACTTTCCTAACAGCATTGGGCTGCAGAAACAAAAGACTTTGGGAAGATGAGATAACATTTCTGAAGATCCAAGCCTAAGACACATGGCTGGCCCCTGGAAGGACAGGGATCAAGGGAACACCAAGGAATACCCTTGAGGGAGAGAATAATGTGTTGAACTTTAGCAGGTTAAGATCCCCACATTATCCCTTGGAAGTATCTGGAGCTTGTAAGCACGCAGCATAAGCACATCTCATGGAGGCCGAGGTGAGAGGATTGCCTGACCCCACAGGTTCGAGACCAGCCTGGGCAACTTGGCGAGGCCTCGTCTTTACAGTAAATCAAAAAATTAGCCGGGAGTGGTGGCACATGCCTGTAGTTCCAGCTCCTTGAAAGGCTAAGGCGGAAGGATCGCCTGAGCCTAGCACGTCAAGGCTGAGGTGGCATTGTGCAGTGCCATTGCACTCCAGCCTGGGCGACAGAGTGAGACTTCAACTCAAAAAAAAAAAAAAGAGAGAGAGAAAAGAATATGTTATGTATATTGACATCTATCTTTCTGGGGCATTCAAGAAAAGCTACTCATACTGTATCTGATGGGACCCCATGTAGGAAATAATGAAACTGATGGGATAGTAGATAACTCCCTGATGAGGCAGATATGCTACAGCGCTAAAGGAAACAGTTTAAGTTTCAGAAAGCCCTCATTCTATTTTAGCTGGACAAAAATAACAACCACCTCTAGAATGACTTTAACTTCAAGTGTTATGGAAGTGTCTGGATAACGTGTCTGCTTTGAGGCTATTACGTTGCAGTCATTGAAGCTAAGAGAGACATTTCTTTGATAGTAAACCATATAAGGGCGTGTGTATGTTAACCCAATCTGGTTACTTTGGTTGTCCATGTATCCATTTCCAACAGTGTTAATGCCAAATGGAAACAAGAAGAATCAGCCGATATTTTGCCATGAGGTTATCTGGTCACAGCCCTGGGCCATCAGCCCCAGTAGCCACATAGACCAGAGAGATGACTTGGGAGGGCCAACACGGTAGATAAGACCGAGAGAGATATGTGCCATCTCCTTCCCTACTCCGTACCTGTTTGCTGAACTGGCCTGCCCCCGCCACAATGAGCACAATGATGTTGCCCACGGCCACCGTCAGTAGCCATCCGGCCTGAAGCACCGACTTCATGTTGGAAGGAGCCTGAGGAAACAAAGCAGAGGGGATCTCAGTCTACCTCTACCCTCAGAGCAGGAGGACACAACTCACAGACTCATTTCAGCAAGCGGTTTACCCTAAGAATGCCTATGAGAAGGCTGGTTTGCTTCAATAAAGGGATATCACTTGGGTAACAAGACACCCAAACACTCGTGGATCAGCACACACGAATCCCTTGTTTCACTCCCCACATCCTTGCAGAGTTGAGTTAAATGGACAAATCTACAGACGAGCCGATTCTATCTCGACAGGAGAGTTTCCAAAGTTACCTAGCAAGGCATGATCTTCCCTCAAGATGGAGGCTTCTCTCCGGGACACAAGCTCGCCCTCTTGTGGCTTCCCTGTCATTGACCAAAATCGCTTCAAACTCTTGTCACCTGTCTTACAGTTATCTCCTTTATTAGATGAAGAGGTTGTCACAGAGACTGTCCAACGGATCTTGGCCATCTTTACTACACACACGGAAGGGACTAGGCATTGTGGGATGCGGTGACTGTAACTGGAGTTTTGACAAATGTCCAAAATTAAAAGCTCTAATTTAGGTATCGACAAAATTTGCCTCACTAGTCCAGAATACTTAAAAGTAGTCATATTTTAAAGCTTGTTTTAAAGCTTTTCTGGTATGTTTACTAGGCACAACCAAGGGACCTCAACTAAATGATAAAGAGAACACAGACCTGTAATTGAGCACTTTTATGAATAGGTAGTAATATTTGGCTATTTCAGAAAGTAGAATCTACCAACCCTCATAACTCTGTAGCGGCCATGAATAAAGGTTTTGCCACTTGGGACTCTAAATCTCCAGTGTATGACTATGGGAACACAGAAACACATGGATATATGCATACGCAAAGCTGAACAGAGCAATATTCTAATTCAGAAAAGACAAGGTTTAGTGATCTCCAAGACCTCGCTCTGTGGAAGATACCAAAATGCCTTGAATGCTTTGAAATTAAATTGTGGAAAATTGGTAGGCAACCGATACATAGCATGAAAAGCTTTTCTTGAATGCCCAAGATAGATGAACTCCAATATAGACAACATTTTTCTTTCTCTGTTTTTTTCCCCCTTCCTGTACTCTGAAGAAACAATAGAGGTAACATTTTTCTAACAGCACAGGGGTGCATAAAGTATTTACAAATCTGAAACAGAAAACCATCTGTCTTATAACTGAACCATGGAATAATTTATTCTAGGTTACAGCACATGCACTTGAAGTTGAACTATACCTCTTTTTTTGAATGTTCTAAAACTATAAGCATACAGCTATTGCAGGTTCAAGTCCCTCCATCATTTCCTGAAGTCAGGGCTATAGCAGAGGGGTGGTAAAAACAGTGAACTAGAAACCTGAGAATATGAGAACTCCAATCCCGTGACAGAGAAGACCACCTCGCCACAGGTGAGGAGAAAATACTGCGGGATTTGCAGTGCCATGTTAACCGTGTTGGGTGAAATATCTTCAAATTCCTTCACTTCTGGGCAGCCATCAGCCTACACCAGTAAGGCAAAAGTGGGGAAAAGAGATTAAAGTCGAGACAGTTTCTAAAATAAAAACAGTTCAGACAGGCAAGTTGAGTTTGATCTTCAGGGTTACATTACACAGTTTATCAGGAAAGTACACATTTTCAATGTAAATATGCAACACTGCATTTTACATTTGTGGTGGGATGGCCTTGGTGAGATTTGAAAATATGTCCACAAGTATTTTCCTTTTAAATAAAAGAGTAGATTGGAAGTCATTTTAACACATTGCCATCTCTTGGATGTATAAGTTCCCAAAGTCCATGTTCATAGTCTATAAGGAAGCATCAGATATTGGCCACATGAACTTTTAGCCAGAGGAAGTCAGTTTGCTTAGTTTTATTCTAATGGTTAACCAGTCAACAATAAGTTAAAGAATTAGTGATGGACCGAATGAATTCTAGGCCCATTTAAAACACAGATCCTAAATATTTCTCTAGTTAAATCATGATTATTCCCTAAATGTGTGTGAAGCTTCATTTCAATAAAGATCGAGTGGAACTTCTGATACGATGGAATGAGTTACTAACCTTCCTTTTGATTACATAGGTATAAGCACTACCAAATCCAAGGTAGAAAGTTTTGAAATCACGCGGACAATGTGGTAAAATCCCTGTTGAGTTTATTGTGAAGCTTTTTCTATTGAAAGAAAGAATAATACAGGTTAATATTCATAGTATTAAAACCACCGGTGTATTTTTTTTTTAAGAAAAAAACTTGAAATCATTGAACTTTGAAGCAAAGTGTTCAGTTCAGGTACTCACATGCCAAAGGTAAAAAACTGATAATTGCTGGCACTGTAACTGGTGACATTGTCATAAACTTTCCCACTCATTGTGATGCTGATGGTCTCATCAAACGTATTTACAAATCTGAAACAGAAAACCATCTGTCTTGTAACTGAACTATAGGAATAATTTATTCTAGGTCACCGTATATACACCTAGCTTGGACTAGGCTCCTTTATTTAAAATCTTTAGAAGAGTTTTCTAGAGAATAAATGCAGAAAGGGAGCAACCCTAGGCTTGCCTTTGCTCACCCACTCACGAGAACACACTTAAAATAATTTATTTGGCAGTCTTTAGACATGCCAGGCACAGTTCTAAGTACTTTGTAAAAAATACCTCGGCTCAAAAAAATTCCCCAGCTCAATGATATCTTGGGATATTAAGCAGAGACTAAATCAGGTACCAACCCCTTTCCTTCGAGGGAAGACAGCCATGTCTTTGAGTGCCTTGCTTAGAAGTTCTAGAAGCTTTAGAACTCGAATGAAGGACAGAACCAGATATTTCCTGTCCCTAAAAGACAGGGAAGAGAAGCCCCATTTTCTACTTAAAAGAAGCCTGAGGCAGGAAAGGCTCCCAGGAGTGGAGAGGAAGAAGCAGACCGACCCATTACTAAAGGGGCAGTCTTAAGGAATCCCCCTCAGATAGAAGAAGCCTCTGCAGTCCTGGAGTGACGGTGACCAGCATCCTCCTGGAACACAGCTAGGAATGGAGCAGCCACTAAGACGGGCTTCTAGGCCCCAAGGCTTCCTGTCTCTGGGAGTCCCATGTGCCTCAGGTTCACAGGGAAGCAGGTGAGTTGTCTGCTTCATAGGACCATACAGTGGTGAACATCTTGGACAGGTGATGACAGACCCCTTCCGTAGATGATCCGGCTCTAGGACATCCCAAAACTCTTGTGTGACATTAGGGACCTGGAGGGTTCTGCCCAAAATAAGGCCAGTGGAGTCTTTCCTACCAAACAGGTGGGTGAAGGCTGATAGTGGATTACCCGGTTTAGAGAATAAGGAATCATAATAGTGTACACCTGAGTACGTCAAGAACAATTTAACCTTTAGGTCCCTAAACTATGTGGCCAGATTGCGTCAGCTTTGTGAGGAACAAGTCATATTGGTTAAAGGCTAGGGATTAGGAGAACATTTCTATGAATTAAACTCAGGTCCTGAAGTCCAGAGGCTTTTTGGACTTGGTGTCATTTGATAGGTAATTAATATAGAAAATGGAACCTGACACAGGTTAACACGTGCTTTGGATAGAATTACTACTGCTCCAAGCTCTAAACATTGCTTTTAGCAAAGATTAAGATCATCCAATCAAAAGAGAGATTAGAAAGCAGGCCTTTGGGCCTGGGGCCTGGCTTTCTAACCTACAAG
Source organism: Carlito syrichta (assembly GCF_000164805.1). Classification (NCBI taxonomy): domain Eukaryota; kingdom Metazoa; phylum Chordata; class Mammalia; order Primates; family Tarsiidae; genus Carlito; species Carlito syrichta. The sequence goes on along the minus strand of NW_007257738.1, from coordinate 449,442 downwards.
CCCTGAGACTTTGGATGAAATCCACCCCAAAGACTAGAGGACTATTATCAGCCCGACATATGTCTCAGGGTTGGTGCAATAAGAAACAAAAATACAGTCATGCGTCACTTCACAACGGGGACACATTCTGAGAAATGCGTTAGGTGATTTTGTCATTGTGCGATCACCACGGAGTGTACTTACACACGCCTAGATGGTCTAGTCTACCACACGCCAGGCTTTACGGAAGAGGCTATTGCTTTTAGGCTACAAGCTTGGACAGTAGGTGACTGTGCTGAATACTGTAGGGAGTTGTGACACCATGGTACGTGTTTGTGTATCTAAACATTCAATACTCCCACTCTTTCCTCCCCTCAACTTCTGGCAACCACTGACAAGCTTTCTGTGTCTACTGACTTGCTTTCCGTGCCAATGGAATCATACAATACTGGTCTTTGTGACCAGCCTTTTAGCATATTGTTTGTAATGCTCATTCGTATTGAAATGTGTATCAGTACGTCGTCCCTTCTTATGACAGAATGACATTCCATTGTATGGATATAACATTTTATTTATCAGTTGGTGGGCATTTGAGTTGTTTGCACATTTTGTCTCCTGTGAATAGTACCGCTATGAACATTTGTGTGCAAGTTTTTGTGTGAATATATGTTTTCATCTCTTTTGGGTGCTAACCTACATGCCCCCTCTGGCAGGCTTCCAAATTAACCACCTGGGGAAGATCTTATGATGCATGGTTTACATCTTGTTGCTGAGTAAAGAAACTGTTGATGTGCTGATTAATACGGAACCCACTAACACTGATTTGTTTCTGAACCATGAAGTTTTACTGATTGTCTTGTGCTGTAACATTTTAGCTGGTAGGTAGTCATCTGTAGCCAGTAATTGTAACCTCTGTATTGTATCTTCCAATGAAAAGGGACAACTTCAAGGTAAAGTCCCTCTCCTTTTTCCTAAACTTTCTCTAAAAACATTCCAGGCCAGGCAAAGAGGCCCATGCCTGTAACCCTAGCTACTTGGTAGGCTGAGATGGAAGGATCACTTGAACCCAGGAATTTGAGCTACAGTGAGCTATGATTGCACCATGGCACTCCAGCCTGAGTAACAGAACAAGACTCTGTCTCTAAAAAAAAGAAAGAAAAAGAAAAAGACATTCTAACTTGTAGTAAACTTTGGTGTGTCTCCCAATAAATCTTTTATCTGCCTTAATTTCAGTCAATGTGGGTACATACTAGGAGTGAAACGGCTGAATTACATGGTAAAACTCTGTGTTTAATATTTTGAGGAACTGTTTTTCAAAGTGGCTATACCATTTTACATTTCTACCAGCAGTGAATGAGGGTTCTACTTATTCACATCCTCGACAACATTTGCTATTGTCTATCTTTTTGATCAGAACCTAGCAGGCATGCAGTGGTATTTCTTTCTTTTTTTTTTTTTTGAGTTGGAGTCTCACTCTGTCACCTAGACTGGAGTGCAGTGGCCGCTTCCAGCCACCGCAGCCTCGACCTGCTGGGCTCCAGTGATCCTTCCGCCT
>NW_007257738.1:445500-447489 GCF_000164805.1 Carlito syrichta | reverse complement strand
CAGATTGTAGAGATGAGGGCTCACCAAGTTGCCCAGGCGGGTCTCAACCCGTGGGCTCAGGCAATTCACTCACCTCAGCCTCCCAAGGCACGGGATTACAGGCTGAGCCACCAAGCCCAGCGATGCAGTGGTATTTTTTTGTGGATCTGATTTATACTCATATTTTCCTAAAAGCTAACAATGTTGAGCATCTTTTTTCATGTACTTGTTGACCATTTGCATATCTCTCTAGAGAAATGTCTATTCAAATACTTTGCCCACTTAAAAAATCATGTTATTTGCCTTTTTCATATTGAGTTATGAGACCTCTTTACATATTCTGGATCCAAGTCCCTTATTAGTTGTAAGTATTTCCTCTCATTCTGTGGGCTGCCCTCTCAATTTCTTTCTTTTTTTTTTGAGTTGGAGTATCACTCAGTCACCCAAACTGGAGTGCAGTGGCCGCTCCCGGCCACCGCAGCCTCGACCTGCTGGGCTCCAGCGATCCTTCCGCCTCAGCCATCCAAGTAGCTGGATCTACAGGCGTGCGCTACCACACCCGGCTAATTTTTGATTTATTGTAGAGATGAGGTCTCGCCAAGTTGCCCAGGCAGGTCTCGAACCCGCGGGCTCAGGCAATCCACTCACCTCGGCCTCCCGAAGTGCTGGGATTACAGGCTGAGCCACCGAGCCCGGCCCATTGAGTTAATTTTTGTGGATCATATCAGGTAGGGGGAATAACCATAGCTCACTGTAGCCTCAAACTTCTGGGTTCAAGTGATCTTCCTACGTCAGCCTTCTGAGTAGTTGGAACTACAGGCACGTGCCACCACGCGTGGCTCTTTTTTGTTTGTTTATTCTGAGTTGGGGTTTTACTCTACTGCCCAGACTGGAGTGTAGTGGCATGATCACAGCTCACTGCAGCCTCAAGCTTCTGAACTCAGGTGATCCTCTTGCCTCAGCCTCCCAAGTAGCTGGGACTGCAGTGAAAGTCACCAAACCCAGCTCATTTTTAATTTTTTTGTAGAGACGAGGTCTCACTATGTGGCCCAGGCTGACCCCAACCTCCTGGGCTCAAGTAATCCTCCCACCTGAGTCTCCCAAAGTGCTGAGATTACAGGCATGGGGCACTGTACCTGGCCCTGACTCCTTTAAAAAAATTTTTGCAGAGACAAGGTCTCACTATGTTACCCCAGTCTAGTCTTGAACTCCTGACCTCAAACAATCCTCCTGCCTCAGCCTCTCAAGCACAAGGATTACAGGCATGAGCCACCATACCTGGCTCTCAACCGAGTTTTGACTGAAATATTGCTACTTTATTTACAAAATTCTATTTAAGGTAATCATTTAAGTCTTGCAACTTACTGATGCTACATAATCAAAAGGATTCTATTTTGCTTAAAATTTTGCCTACTCCTCCTGTAATTAATCTATTACTCAGAAATCTGACTTCCTGAAATTCTTGAAGTTGTTCTATATATCAGTTATTTTCTGACACCAATATTCTAGGTCTTCCCTTTTTAATGTGTTATTTCCAGGGCACTACTGAAATAATAAAACCTTTGATCCATTCAAGACTCAATGTTGCCAATTAAAAATAAAAGGAAAGAAACTTCCGGTTTATCTCTCACCATATGAGTGGGTGTGTGGGTGGTGGCAAGTGTCTAATCTCAGGGTCTCTCTTCTATCCAAGATCTCTTCAAAGATTTTTTTTTTTTGAGTTGGAGTCTTACTCTACCACCCAGGCTGGAGTGCAGTGGCATGCTCACAGCCACCGCAACCTCAACCTGCTGGGCTCAGTTGATCCTCCTGCTTTAGCCTTCCAAGTAGCCAGAACTACGGGTATGTGCCATCATGCCCAGCTAATTTTTTAAAAATTTATTGCAGCCGGGCTCAGTGGCTCAGCCTGTAATCCCGCACCTTGGGAGGCTGAGGTGAGAGAATTGCCCAAGCCCATGGGTTCAAGACCCGCCTGGGCAACTTGGCGAGACCTCATCTCTACAATAAATA
>NW_007257738.1:426851-445322 GCF_000164805.1 Carlito syrichta | reverse complement strand
AGGTCGAGGCTGCAGTGGCCGGGAGCGGCTACTGCACTCCAGTCTGGGCGACAGAGTGAGATTCCAACTCAAAAAAAAAAAAAAAAAAAAAAAAATTATTGTAGAGATGAGGTCTCGCCAAGTTGCCCGGGTTGGTCTCGAACCCCTGGTCTCAGGCAATCCTCTCAACTCGGCCTCCAAAAGTGCTGGGATTACAGGCTTGAGCCACCACGCCCGGCCAATTTTTTTTTTTTCTTTAATGAAGCTTTTACATTACCCAAACAAGAAAGGATATTACAATCCAAATTGCTCAAAGCTTCCAAAGTTCAAAAACATTTCCAAAGAAATCAAAGCAATGGAAACCACATTCTGTGGCAAAAAGGAGATTCCAGAAGTGCTTCCAGCTCAGAATCAAAACAAAGATCAGGAAAGGAACAGGTGACCATCAAGCGTGTGTCTCCTTCCACATCCACATCCATGGCAGCTGTGTGGATGTGCATGTGTATGGGACAGTGGAACAATTCCAAAGATCCCAGTTAAGGCGTTGTGGGCTGGATTGTGTCCCTCCCAAATTCACACACTGGAGCCCTAACCCTCAGTACCTCAGAACGTGTCTATATTTGGAGACACAGTATTTAAAGAGAAAAATGAGGTACGAGGGTGGGCTTTAATCCCATGGGACTAGTGTCCTTATAGGAGGAGGTGATCAGGACACAGAAACACAAGGAGGGATGACCAGGTGAGGACATAGGGAGATGGCAGACACATGCAAGCCAAGGAGAGAGGCCTCAGAAGAAACCAACCCTGCTGGCATCTTGATCTGGGCTTCCAGCCTCTGGGACTGTCAAAAAGTACATTTCTATGTAGACAAGCCACCCAGATGGTGGTAGGAAACTCACACAGAAGGGAAACAAGAAAATGAGGTAGGAACAAAACATGGAAAGGCCTTCTGCTGGCAAAATGAACACAATGGTAGCCATGTCTTGGTGTGCTGCAGAGAAATTTGGGGTTGCCAAAGGGAAAGAAGATGCCAGAAGCTTGTTCAGAAGAAATTGAAATCACGTACAGAGACTAGCAGATGCCTTTTGGCATCTGTTAGTAGCTAAAAAGCCAGTAGAGATGTCAATTTACTCTCATTGCTCACTTATTAAAAATGTATTTACAGAAAATTGACTTTCTGGCACACAGTTCTATGAATTTTAAGCTACATCTAGATTCATAAATCCTATCATAATCAGAATACGTAGCCCCCTCAATCATGCTGCCCCCAAAGCAAACCTCTCCTCCATTCCTAACCCATGCCCCCAACCAGTCTGTCCCAATAGTCTTGTTGCTTTCCCAGAATGTCATGTAAATGGAGTTACACAGTATGCAGTGTTTTGAGACTGGCTTCTTTCGCAGCATAACGCATTTGAAATTCATTCATGTGGCTGCATGTAAAGTTCGTTCCCCTGTTTTTGCTGAGTAGTATTCCCTTGTGTGGTTGTACTGTGGTCTGTTTATCTATCAGGTGTTGAGGCACATTGGGTGATTTCCAATCTTTGGCGATTATAAGTTGAGCATCTGTCATATTCGTGCACAGGTTTTTATGTAAGCCTAAATTAATTTTTCTCTAGGGTAAATATCTAGGAGTGGGAGGGCTGAGTCGCAAGCATGTTTACCTTTTTAAGAAACTGCCAGACTATTTCTCAGAGGGGCTGACCCATATCGTGCGCCCACTAGCAATGTGTGGGAGTTCCAGTTGCTCTGTGTCCTCAGCAACACTCGATATTGTTGGTTTTAAAACAATTACTGGCCAGGCACAGTGCCTCAAGCCTGTAATCCCAGCACTCTGGGAGGCCGAAGCAAGAGGACTGCCTGAGCTCAGGGGTTCGATACCAGCCCGGACAACTTGGCGAGACCTCATCTCTGCAATAAATGAAAAAATTAGCTGGGAGGGTAGCACACACCTGTAGTTTTGGCTTGGAAGACTGAGGTAGAAGAATTGCCTGAGCCCAGCGGGTTGAGGTTGTGGTGGCCATGAGCGTGCCACTGCACTCCAGCCTGGGCGAACCCCCCCCCCCAAAAAAAATTACTATAGCCATCCAACAGGTGTGTTATGATAAATCATTGTGGTCTTACTCTGTGTTTCCCTCATGACCAATGATGTCGAACGGTTTCTTATGTGCTTACTTGCCATTTATATGACTCCTCTGGTGACAAGTTTGTTAAAATCTTTTGCTTCATAGCCGGGCTCAGTGGCTCAGTCTGTAATCCCATGCCTTGGGAGGCTGAGGTGAGTGGATTGCCTGAGCCCGTGGGTTCGAGACCCCCCCGGGCAACTTCGCGAGACTTCATCTCCACAATAAATAAAAAATGAGCCAGGTGTGGTAACGCACGCCTGTAGTTCCAGTTACTCGGAAGGCTGAGTTGGAAGGATCGCCGGAGCCCAGCAGGTGGAGGCTGCGGTGGCCGGGAGCGGCCACTGCACTCCAGTCTGGGTGACAGAGTGAGACTCCAACTCGAAAAAAAAAAAAAATCTTTTGCTTCATTAAAAAAATTTTTTTGTTGTTATTGAGCTTTGAGAGTACTTTATATATTCTGGATCCAATTCTTTGTCAGAGTTGTGATTTGTAAACATTTTCTCCCAGTTTATAGCTTATCTTTTCATTCTCATAAGAATGACACAGACAGAACAAACATTTAACTCTGATGAAGTCTAATTGATCACATTTTTCTTCTATGTACTATGCTTTTGGTGTCAGATCTAAAAACCCAAGGTCACAAGGTTTTTTTTATTCCTTATATAAATGTACAGTTTTATATTTACGTGTAGATCTATAATTAGAGTTAATTTTCCTGTAAAATGTGTAATAATTTTTATATAAGAATTTTGTATAGGATGCCAGATTTAGGTCAAGTTCATTTTTTACATTTGAATGTCCAAATGTTTCAATGCCACTTGATGGAAAGACATTCCTTAATCCACTGAATTGTCTTTGCACCAGTGGCAAAAATCAGTTAGCTGGACTTGCGTGGGTCTGTTTCTAGGCTGTTCCACACATCCATGGGTCTATTTGCCAATATCACTTTGTCCTGATTACTGCAGTATTATAGTAAGTTTTAAAATTACTAGTAGTAAGAATCTTCCAAATGAATTCCTTTTCAAAATTATTTGAGCTATTCTAGCTATTCTTTGCCTTCCCATATAAATCTTAAAATCAGTTTGTTTATATTTATAAAAAATAATGTTATGACTTTGATAGAAACTGGACATCTTTACTATATTAACTCTTCTGATCAATGATCACAGATGGCTTTCCATTTACCTGGCTCTTCACTAATTTCTTTCATAAGCATTTTGTCATGCTCAGCATTCAAATCCTGCACGTCTTGTTAGATTTATACCTCAGTATTTCATATTTGGGATGGAGATAGCATAAACGATATGATTTTTAAAATTTCAGTTTCCAGTTGTCCATTGTTGGTACATAGAAATATGATGGATTTGTGTGTGTGTGTGTGGTCCTTGTATCCTGTGGCCTTTCTCAACTCTTTTATTGATTCTATGAGTTTTTTTGGTAGAGCCCTGGGGACTTTCTATGCAGATAATTGTCATCTGTGAGTAGAAATTGTTTTATTTCTTCCTTCCAATCTAGATACTTTTAATTTCTTTTTCTTGTCCCATTGTTCTGACAACCAGAAGGATATTGAATAAGACTGGGGAGGGTTGAAAAATCTTAACTTGTTCTTAATCTTAATGGGGAGATTTTAGATTTTCACCATGAAGTATCTTGTAAGCTCAAGTTTCTGTGGATTTTTTTTTTCCAGAAAGTTCCCTTCTTTTTCTAGTTTACCGAGTTTTTAAAAATCATGAATGGATGCTGAATTTTACCAAATGCTTTTTCTTTATCACTGGATTAGATGATGTGGCTTTTCTTCTCTAGTTTATTAAGATGATGGTTTACATTGACTGATCTATTTTTTTGAATACTGAGCCGGCCCTGCTTTCTTGGGACAAACCCTATACGCTCATATTGTACCCTTGCTGCACTTGAATTTCACTATGCTGTACTTACACGCAAAGCTGACAGGATTTAAGCCTTAAAGAAATTTACATACCTAATTCCATTCTGTCCTTTTTCTGGCTTCTGGTTAAGACCATCTGTTACCTGAGTGAGAAAACAGTAATATAAAAACATTTTCAATACCTTATTCATTAGAATAGATTCAGATAAACCTTTCAGTCTTTTGAGAAGGTGGCACAGACACTTATCCTAAGACCTAAGGGCATGATTACATCAGAAGGGCTCTAGGCTTTGGGAAGCCGAGGTCATAGAAGGATCGTTTGAGGCCAGGAGTTCAAGACCATCCTGGGCAACACAGAAAGAATAAATAAATTTTTAAAATAAATACATTTTAAAAAGAACAGCTTCATTTCTTCAGTCCTAATTCTCCTTAAGACTACCATGAGCCTCTACGATTTTTGACCCTTTCTTGACAATGGTTCCACAGAACACTGCTCTCCAAATAGAACAAGTCATTCAACAGACCCCTAATTAAGCAAATGACTAAGAATCTTAATTCCATATTGCAGTTCTCTAGAAGCTCACTTAAATCCGCCTTCTAGAAAGCTCGAAACCCCCTCATTTAGTTCAACAATACCTTCATAGTTTCTTTGTGTGCTGAATGGTATAACTAGAGCTCTCTATTTCGTCAATAATTATTTTGTATGTGCAGTGTTTTATTGCACTTGCCTAACATACTATATATTTTTTAGAAACTGCTCTAGTTTTCTTACTACTCAGCATAAATTTTATTGATTTTAAAAAAAAGAGGGTGCTCGGTTTCTATGCCCAGGAATCGCTAGGGTCCAAGCCGAGCAGCTGCGGCACCAACCGCTGCACCAGGAAAGCCCTGGCCACTAGCTCCCTAGCCCTCACTCAGTCAGTTTCCATACACTCACGCACACTGGGACTTGCATAGTCCGACTGGCTCGGCTGCTATCTTCCCTGACTCTCCCAGCACAAATTTTAAAAATCAATGCAATTATATATTTAAAACTTTAAATGCACATATGTACTCCGTGTGACTTATATGAAGACACATACACACCTATGTACTCTGTGTGACTTGTATGAACACACATACATGCACGAGCACACACAGACCCACAACGTCTAGACGTTAAAAAAAATTTTTAAATCAATATTAACCCTTGCCATCCAGCCGTCGAACTTTTATTTGAAGTCTGGCTGGCATTCTTGAAGCCTTGTGTTCTTGAAAAAAGAAGCTGAAGATCATCTAACATAACACTAAATATGAGTAAAACAAAGCCACACTCATAAAAAGTCACATCTCCCATATTACAAGGAGTGAAGAGTCCATGGCAGGTGTTTACTTACCACACGGTAGTGATTGGGAGCCCACACGAGAAGGGTATGGCGTTGGCCCTTCTGGAAGTCCTGAGTTCCTACAGCGACCGGTGGTTCAGTGGAAGAGACGTTTATACTCGTCAGTTTGTCTGCGTCAAAAGTCATGAATTCATTTGTCTATAGATGGGGGTGGGGGGAAGGAGTCATAGTTAACATAGTAGTGTCTTGGCATTGTGCAGCTGAATATAAAAATGGTGTGTTATGTGATATTCCGAGTTTCCAAGTTCATGTTCATGCACATTGAAAAATGCCTCTAGGGAGTTGGCATTCACTTGCCTCAGCTTCCCAACCGCTCTTCTAGAGTCTATCATGAAGTGTTTTAGGACAACCACCCCTTTACAACAAGCATTTTATTTTGCTTAACAGAGATAAATGCTTTGGGATTTATTTCTTCCATTAGGGAAAGAACAGCATCAGGGACTTAAAAAAAAAACCCCATCGCTAGTGAAAACCAATACTGGGCTGCCCCAAGCTTTTGGAGTCTGACTTTTTTTTTTGTCTTCAAGTTTACCTAGTTTGGCAAGATCTAAAGTGGTGTTTCTCAACCACGACTGAACAGGAATGAGACCACAATCAAGATCTCTGGGGTTGGGACCCAGGTATCAGAATTTTCAAAGCTCTCCAGGAGATTCTGATGAAGACTCAAGGCTGAGTTCTGCCAATCCAGAACAATGATCATCATGATCAGGGTTTCCCAGACTTGGCACCGTTGGCATTTGGGCCAGAGGATTTTGTTCTATGAAGTGCTGTGTGTCAGCATCCCTGGCTTCTGTGTAAGAGATGATGCCGGTGCACACTCCCAGTTGCAACAACAAAAAATGTCTCCAGAGATTGCCAAGTGTCCCCTGGGGTGAAAATCACCCCAGTTGAAAACCACTAACCTAGATCCTTGTGATCTAAAGTGTGGTTCCATAAACAAGGAGCAGCAACATCACCCGAGAGCTTCTTAAAAATGCAGCATTTCAGGCCGGACACGGTGGCTCACGCTTGTCATCCCAGCAATTTGAGAAGCTGAGGAGGTAGCATTGCTTAAACCCAGGAGTTCAAGATCAGCCTGGGCAACACAGAAAGACCTTGTCTCCACACAAAAAATTTTTTAAAAAATGAGCCAGACATGGTGGTGCATGCCTGGAGTCCCAGCTACTCATGATAGCCAAGCTCAGGAGGTGGAGGCTGCAGTGAGCCGGGATTGTGCCACTGCACTCCAGCCTGGGTGACAGAGTGAGACCCCCGACTCAAAACAAAACAAAACAAAACAAAGCAGCATTTCAGATTTCAGCCCTACTGATTAAGAATCTGCAGCTTAATAACTCCCCATGGAATTTCTATAACATTCAGGTGTGAGGCACACTGGTTTAGAGTAAAGCCCAAGTGAGATCAAGATAGTTAAGACACTGGCTGGGCTCGGTGGCTCAACCTGTAATCCCAGCACTTTGGGAGGCCAAGTCAAGCCCGCGGGTTCGAGACCAGCCTGGGCAACTTGGCGAGACCTCGGCTCTACAATAAATCAAAAATTAGCTGGGCAGCGTGGTAGTGCACGCCTGTAGTTCTGGCTACTTGGAAGGCTGAGGTGAAAGGATTGCCAGAGCCCAGCAGGTTGGAGCTGTGGTGATGGGGAGCGTGCCACTGCGCTTCAGTCCAGGCGACAGAGTGAGACTCCAACTAAAAAAAAAAACCACATGTGGGCTGCTCTTGGGATTATACAAGGACCCAGCAAAACAGCTTCTCCAAATTCTATTCTCAGGTTAGAAGACAAAAAAGAAGGTTGCATTGCCTTCTACTTACTTGAGACATTGGGCCAAGTGTCACCATGTTTCCAGGAAGAGATATCGTCATGTTATTATCCCCTATATTCAAAACTTTAATTTGGACTTCATTTCCTTGGGGGAAGACTGGAAGGGTTTTCTGAGCAAAAGAAAATTGGCAGTGAGGTGTTCAGTACAGCATGGATGATAATCTGAACGCTTGCATGGAGGCACTTTCCCTGGTGTTGGTTGAGACATGCCAGACACCCCCATAAGCTGCCAATCACTACTGGGGCACCCATAGAAAATGACACATACAGAATATTGAAGGAATTAGAAGGGGTTACTCTTGGTCTCATCTAGCACCTCTAGGTCAAAGCGTGCCAGGATGGAAAGCCTGGTAACAGCTAGGGGTCAGAATATCATCTCAGTGAATGTTCCCCCTGTTGTGACACCTGAGATCTGCTGTCCGCAACTCCAGTGTCCTCCCTGGAACTCCAGAAGCCCATTTCTCAGCCCCAGCCATGGTGCTGTAAGATATCTTCTCACCCTTGTCCCTCTTGCCTGCCTACCTTCATGCCTACGATGTTCTGTCTCAGACCCCGGTGTTGCAGAAGCGATTTGTGTTTACCTGAGCCCACAATTCATTTTCCACAAAGCTAGCTATGTTCAAGAGACAGTGAGCACACCCATGTTCACTGCAGCGTTATTCACAACAGCCAAAAGGTGGAAGCAACCCAAACTAAGTGTCCACATAGGAGAGACTAGTATCCTACCTTAAAAAGGAAGGAAATTTTGACACACATTACAGCACACATGAACCTTGAAGACAATACGCTTAGTGAAACAAACCAGTCACGACAAAACAAACACTGCGTGATGCCACTTACACAAGGTACATAGAGTACTCACATTCCTAGAGACAAGAAATAGAATGGGGGTCGCCAGGGGCTGGGGGAATGGTTGGGCTTTTGGGGGGTTACAGAGATTTCGCTTTGCCAGATGTAGGGAGTACTGGAGATTGGTTGCACGACCACATGTACGTACTTAACACTGAACCACACACAAGTGAGTAAGATGGTAAATTCTGTGCTATATCTATTTTTGCCCCAATTAAAAAAATTTTTAAGGTTATAGAAATTAAAAGAGAGAGAAAGGGAGGGATGGAAGAAGAGAGACAGAGAGGGAGAGGGAGAAAAGGGGAAGGAGGGGAGAGAAAGAGAGGCCGGGGGAAGGAAGAGGGAAGGAGAGAGGGGAGCGGGGTGGGGAGAGAGACAGAGAGAAAGATATGAAAGAGAGACAGAGAGACCAAGGGAGAGAGAGAGAGACAGACAAAGATAGATGGAGAGAGAGAGAGAGAGAGACAGAGAGAGAGAGAGAGAGAGAGAGAGAGAGAAGAAGAGACAGAGAGAGAGGGAGAGACAGAGAGAACGAGACAAAAAGAGAGACAGAGACAGAGACAGAGGGAGAGGGAGAGACTCTCCTACTTTTTACGAACCACACAGCCCTGTTTCTAGGACCTGATCTCACTCACAGCTTAAGGAGCCTAATCTGGTCCACTGTGGAGCCACTAGAAGTGTGGACTAGCTTGAGAACTAATCATTACTGGAAAGTTTACCAGAATCTAAAACGCATTTTCATATCAAAAAGACTATTTACACATGTCTAAAATGAGGCTTGTGAATGACTGACGTCTTTTGACCAGGTCTCCTAGGAGCTCACACTTCACACCCTTCTCTCCCATTATGAAAAGTGTGTTGTGAGTGCAAGCTGTTTAGGTCATTTCTTCCCTGAACGAAGCCTATCCACTTGACCTCCTTCCCAGATGCGCCCTTGCAGGGATGAGGAGGGGTTCTCCCTGGGCCTCATGCCGCCCACAGCACCAGGGCTCAGTGTAGAGGAAGGACCCTGACCTCCCTCATCCTCTCCAGCCCAGGGAAAGCGTTCCGAACCATCCACTAAACCCATCAGGAAAGGACCCTGGAGAATCAGAGGGCAACTCACATCAATTTCCACCTGCACGATGGCAGCCACCACAAAGGCCATGGAAGCCAGGAACATTCCAACTGTCATCTTCTTCAGGGAGCTGGTAGACCAAGAAGAGAGTGACTCTCAACCAGCCTCCTACAGACGAGGTCTGCCCCTCACCTGCACCTAGACAAAACCAACTTCCCTACAAAAACACATGGGCTTCGAAGGGTCTCTCCTTCCATGATTCATGGCCGAGACTAAGGAAGATAAACGGAATGCAGCTTCTCATTTGCATATTTAGATTTAATTTCTAGACATTATCGTTCAGGTTGTACTCCCAATTATAATGAACATTCTTATTATCTACGTACATAAAAGAACCTTAATTAGAGGATTTTTCAGGCTGCTATTAACAACAATTTTACTAATTGTTGTTAATTATTCTATTCTATTCTATTCATTTTATTTCATGAGTTGGAGTCTTACTGTTGCCCAGGCTGGAGTGCAATGGCACCATCACAGCTCACTGCAGCATCGACCTCCTGGGCTCAGGTGATCCTTCCTCTTCAGCTTCCCGAATAACCTGTGCTACTATGCCCGGCTAATTTTTTTGCGGGGGGTAAGGATGGCGTCTCACAATGTTGCTCAGGCTGGTCTCAAACTCCTGGGCTCAAGTGATCCTCTTGCCTTGGTCTCCCAAAGTGCTAGGATTGCAGGCATGAGCCACCACGCCCAGCCAGCACTTTTATTTAAAGGACATTTTCAGAAACATCAGCACACAAACATCTGTTTCATTCATTCCTCAAGACCCCATCATCTTGGGGCAGTGGCAGACAGGGTGCAGTCCACTTGCAAAACCCTCAGACCAATGGTGCCTCCACCAACCCAAACCCACTAGTGACCTACGTGAAATTGAAGCCACATTTTGCAATCAGAGGATACACCAGACCATCAAAGATGGGGACCATGATGACGATCAGGATGGCATTGATGGTCTGCAGATGAAAGGACAGGTAAAATGTTAGGGTTGTCTCAAAGATGACTTTGACCTCCATATTGAATCTCAATACTTTCTCCTACCTGCATCTGATCTGGCTGAATTTCGATAGCTCCCTACGAAGAGAGAAAAACATTTTCATGGAAACGTGTTACGAAAGGGAGGGAGAAAGGAGACAAAGGGACTTAAACAAAGGAGTAGCAACCAGGGAGGGTAAAATATCCTGCTTGCCCAAACTTACTATTTTCCCACTCATGGTTGTTGCTTGCAGCGTCCACCGGGAGCCCTTAAAAATGAATAAAGTTTTACTGCATCATTTGAGAATGTGGGTTTTTAAAATTTTACTAGTCAACGGTGAGTCTTTTCCATGTCAGAAATAAGTCTGAAATGTTACGGGATTTAAAATTGTTTTAAACATCAAGTTAGTCTCCTGGCTCTATGATACAACTGGGTTAAAACAGGTTGTGCCTCTCCTGTATAAGTGGACACAAAATTAGTGTTCCGGCCCCTCTGAGCTGGAGAAATACACTTCTGATACTTGTTGGAAAGCACGGCAGCGGCGGCCAGGTGAAAGCAGCCATGTAAGGATGTCCAATATTTACTGACATCAGGGGCTCAAGAACATCATGATTGTTAAGAGTCATTTTTAGTTGGGCGTGGTGGCTGATGCCTGTCATCCCAGCACTTTGGGAGGCAGAGGCAAGAGGACTGCCCGAGTCCAGAGGTTTGAGACCAGCCTGGGCAATGTGGCAAGACCTTGTCTCTACAATAAATCCAAAAATTAGAGGGCGTGGTGGCGCAGCCTGGGTACCTGAGACCTTGTCTCTACAATAAATCAACAAGTTAGCTGGGCGTGGTAGTGCATGCTTATATTTCCAGCTATTTGGAAGGTTGAGGCAGAAGGATCACCTGAGCCCAGCAGGTTGAGGCTGCGGTGGCCATGAGCGTGCCACTGCACTCCAACCTGGACAACAGAGTGAGACTCCGATTCAAAAAAAAGGGGCCATTTTTTTAAGATTGGCCTAAACTAGATCACCAACAGGAGAGAGATGGATTTAAACCTATTTTATAGTAAAAGATGACCCAGGACTGTATAACTACATATGATAATTTCTATGAAAGACTAAACCTCTAATGGTTTCAATATAAATCTATCAACTCCACTAGGAGGATATCAAAGAACGTCAGGAAACTACCACTGTTTGAGTTTTGTTTTGTTTTGTTTTTAATCAGAATCTCACTTTGTTGCCCAGGCTGAAGTGCAGTGGCATGACCACGGCTCGCCGAAGACTTGACCTCCTGGCTCCAGCAATCCCGCCTCAACCTCTCGAGTAGCTGGGACTACAAGTGTGCACCACCACATCTGGCTTATTTTTTAATGTTTTATTTATTAATTTTTTTAGAGACAGGTCTCACTGTGCTGCCTAGCCTGGTCCCAAATTCCCAGGTTCAAGTAGTCCTCTGGCGTTGACCTCCCTGAGCACTAGGATTACAGGTGTGAGCCACCATGCCCAGCATGTTTGGCCTGTTAATATATGCCTGATCCTGCATATTTTGTGCATGTTCTTTAACTGGATCCTCACAGCCTTGAGGTGGGTTAAATGACACTTTCAGAGGGGTAGTTACTACCTAAGTCCCACAGCTACCAGGTGAGGAGTGTATTTCTAGTGCAAGTCTCATTCCAGTAACCAGCTCTCATCCATCATGTATCACTGCCTCCCAGGTCTGTATGGTGCTAGTCTAAATCTCATACTTACAAATAAGGAGATAATGTGAACGCTCAAATTTCTTCCAAGCAACAGAATAATACTAATACTTATGATACTAATACTGCCTGCACAATAAAACCACATGCTCATATTTAAAAAAAAATTTTACTAAAAGAAACAATAGCTGATTGCTTTAGCTACTGACCACCGTGTATTGACCCATCAAACACTATTGTGACACATCCCTGGACCTGTGTCTCACAGCTGTGGTAGAAAGAACACAGCAAGTTAACCATCTGGTTCTAGGTTCCTGCTTAAAGAGGGGTGATGTTGGTGGAGTCATTTTCCATGCCTAAACACTGCTTCTGGCCCAAGCATTCTATTTTTAGAGTGGAAGACGTCAAGCCCCTCTTGTTTAAATATCCTCTGGATCCCATAAAAGGCAAGACACGCTTTTACCATGCCACATCTGTAGGAAAACAAACTCTTTATTCTCAGTTTTGATTGCAAGAGTCCCGGATGCATTGATGAGGGCTTTGCCAAGGCTACTTTACTTGACCACATCTGATTTTTTTCATTGTTTTGCAGCAGAAATGAGGATAGAACTATCTAGAATTGTTTTGTTGTTGCCGTTTTGTTTTTACAAATAAACTCAGTGGGATCTAACCATGAAATAAGTGAAATATAAAAAAGAAGCTAGAAGAGAACTTCTTAGACGTGAAATCCTAAACACGTCTTGGTACCTGGCAGGCTCCAACGCATGTTTGCTAAGCAGAGACGAGGAACAAAGCAGAATTTCACGTTACCTGCTGATCAAACAAGGCCCAGAACATGGGGAGCGGGATGTACAGGAACAGTACTCTCGTAACCATCTTGATCTGAGAGATAAGCCGCTCCTGGAGTGGAGGAAGGACAAATCAGCCATCGCCTGTATCAACCAGGTGCTCAGGTGCTGCTGAGTTTCAGTGAGGGAGAGATTTGCGTCTAGAGACAAGCTGCAAGGTGACTCGTCACTCCAAAGGACACTAACACAGGCTTAGAAAACAAAATTTCTGGATGGGCTTGGTGGCAATCCCAGCACTTTGGAAGGTAGAGGCGAGTGGATCGCCTGAGCCCGCGGGTTCGAGACCAGCCTGGGCAACTTGGCGAGCCCTCGTCTCCACAATAAATCAAAAATTAGCCAGGCATGGTAGGGCACGCCTGTAGTTCTGGCTATTTGGAAGGCTGAGGCGGAAGGATCGCCGGAGCCCAGTGGGTCGATGCTGGGGTGGTCGTGCGCATGCCACTGCACTCCAGCCTGGGTGACACAGTGAGACTCCGACTCAAAAAAAAAAAGAAAACTGAAAATTTCTAAGCTGCTTAAAACATGAGCAAAAATGTCTATTTAGGAGGTAAATTACTTGAACTTACTAGATATACATTCCCACCATGCCGCCACCACCACTCACCTTCTCTGTATTCAAACCAAAATTATGTGGTCACAATTACACGACTAATAGCAGTGTACATCAAATGGCAAACTATGAAAAGGTAATATTGTCTACAGATAAATTATATCCGTTATTTATCAAGTTCTCAATTAAAAGAGGCATTCATTGATCTATATAGTCTCATTTAACATGCTAAGGAAGGCTAGGAAGACACAATTGATAATTTGGTATGTGTGGCCTTCATCATTGGAACTGAGAGTTTGAATTTTCATTTCCTCGATTATTGTAGCCACAACAGTTACTTACATCATATTTTTCTCTAGCCCAGTCCAACCAGTGCTCTCTCTTGGGAAATGTGTGACTCCGATGCCTAAATCTGTTTTTGGTGGCAAACTGAAGGAAGGAAGAAAAATTAGGTTTCAAAATGGGACCAATGACTTTCTTGGGAAACACATTTCAGTTAAACCCTTTAAATGGAAAAAGATGTTTGTGAGAAAAGCAAAATATAAAATTGTATATACTAGGATATGAGCACGATTAAAGGCATAAGTGATGCATTTATTTCTAGTCTCTTTCTAACCAAGGTCATTTGGGTTGGGGTAAACACAGTCACATGTCTCTACTGTTCCCTCCAGATCCTCTGGAAAACAGTAAAGACACACCTGTAACTGAAGTTTTCTAGCAGCCATATTAACAAGTAAAAGAAAAGCAGGCAAAATTCATTTTAAATCCATTTTATTTAACCAAATAAACCCTAACTATGTTTATATATAATCAACATTTTACAAATTAATGAGAATTTCTACATTCGTTGTTCATACTAAGCCTTCAAAATCAGGGAGTATTTTACACTTATGGTATATCTTAATTTGGATGCCAAATTTTTATCAGAAAGTGTGATCTGTATTTAGATTTCATGAAGTTTATGCTTGAAAAACCAGATTTGCATACAAAGTTGTTCCAGACATGCTTAAAAGCTTTCCAATAACCGAACTGAGTATTGGTTTTTAAATTTGAGAGTGAGCACATGATACATTTATTTAACCCACAAAAGATATAGGGAAACACATTTTGAAATAGGGTAATACGGGTCAGAAAAATATGTAGATCCATCCTTCATGATGTTAGGGGCTACTAAGATTCCTTGTTGGAGTTGTTTAGGAGAGAACTTTGGGAAGAGCAAGGTGCATTTGCAATGACAGGGCAACAAGATAAGGCGATGGTGGTGGCGGTTGGGGACATGCATGTGTTTGAAAGGCAATAATTCAAAGCCGCGGGCTGATTTTAGAATAATAGGCAATACAGTTCTTCTGATTCTAAGGAGCTTGAAGTTTTTCTTTAGGGGTTTGAACTATGCTGTCCATCACTTATTAAGGAAGGACTTGAGAACCAAATACTGCATGCTCTTACTCATAAGTGGACCCTGACCACTGATCACATGGGTGGGATCAGCAGACACTGAACTCTGCTGGGGGAGGAAGGGGGGGGGGCGCATGGCATCACCCTGGGTACCTGGTCCAGTATCGGAGCAGAGAGGGCCAGCTAGAAGCTCAAACTCCACCTGCACGCAGCCTACTTATGTAGTACCCCACAATGCTAAAATAAAATAAATTTTAAAAAAAGAAGAACTTGAATAGATCATTGATAAGGTCTCCTCTTTGCTTGGAAAGAATGTTTTGGTGGAAATTGATCTAATATCAGAATAAAAAGGAATGATTGCACCTGAAGGAAATTTTCTTTTTGACAAAGAGAGGGCACATTGATTTCACAAGTTGAAATACAATACGATACAATAACCTAGTTGTACAATGCAAGTGAAATACAATACAATAATCTAATGCAATAAGGCTGGGTAAAGAGACAGTAAGTGACCGAAAATTATCTTAAGGCTGCCTTTTCATCCAAAAGATTATCCGCACGGGTATGTTTTCATTAAAACGTGCCACGTTTTCCCCTGGATATACAATACATACAGTATGTTCACTAAAAAAATGGAGCGTGTATGAGGGAAAAAATAATCAAAATTATTTGATTTCATTATCTAAGATGTCTACTCTCAACATCTATTTCCTGCCTATAAATGTACCGATATGTCCACATTCCATGTTGATGCCTATGGGAGAAACCATCTTCTGAACACCTTATCACCAAATATTCTTTGATGCCAGAGATAGACTGTAAGTTAAGCACCATCTTCCTATTTTCAGCAACTTGGTGGACTTACATTTTTGCCATTATAAATATTACAATGACAATCTTTGTACACAGTTCTGTGTTCATTTTTTAAAATGATGCTCTAACCCTTCATTCTCAAAAGCAGCACGAATGACTCCGAGCATCTAAACACTTGAGGCTCTTGCTAACAGAGCCAGGACAGGTCTCCCATGCTCCGGTCACTGCTCCCAGACCCTAGGCACTGTCTGCCAACCTGACAGGCCAAGAGTCACTTTGATTTTCTTTCCTTGGACCACTGATCTTATTTTAAAAGCCCAAGAGTCATTTCTGTTCCTCTCTTGTTGAGTTCTGTTTGTGTCCTTTTTCTTTTGGTGAGTTTTCTAAGAAGTTTCAATTTGTCAAAATAGTTCAGAGCAGCTGGGTGTGGTGCCTCACACCTGCAATCCCAACACATTGGGAAGCTGAGGAAGGAGGATTGCTTGAGCCCAGGAGTTTGAAACCAGCCTAGGCAACATAGCAAGATCTTGTCTCTACAAAAAATTAAAAAACTCAGCCAGGCTTGGAGGTGTGTACTTGTAGTCCCAGCTACTCAGGAGGCTGAGGTGGAAGGATTGCCTGAGCCCAGGAGGTCTGAGGCTGCAGTGAGCTCTGATTGTGTCACTGCATTCCAACCTGAATGACCGGAGTCTCACTAGAGTGAGACTCCAACTCAATATACATATATATATTTTATATATACATACACTTAGTTAAGAACACTAAAAATATGCTTGAAGGAAAGTCAAAGTTTAATTGAATTTTCATCTAAAGGAGGCAGAAATTTCTGGGGTAATTAAATGACATCGAGAAAGGGCTACAGGAATACTTACACCCATGCACTTGACCACTTTAGCCATGATGTTGCCCTGTGGCTGGAACTTCTTGTACATTCCACTGCCAATGACAAATACAACTGGATAGGGAAAAAGAAGGTATGTTAACAAGGTGTGTGCCAGGTCTACTTGTGGCCTGGAGGAGTGAGCTTTTGTTTGTGTTATATGAGGGGGACCCAAAAAACCCCAGAAGTTATTTATTAAAAATTGTGTATTTATTCTTACATGTTTAAACTTCAGTCCCTTCCAAGCACTCTCCGTTTTGTGCAATACATCTATCCAGACACTTTTCCCGCGGCTCAGGACAGTTTTTGAACTCGTCAATTTTGATGCCTTTTAGTGCTTCTGCTGTTTTTTGTTTCACCTCTGCCACATCGCCAAAATGTTTCCCACTGAGGATTTTTTGTATCCAGGGAAACAAAAAACAGTTGCTGGGGGCGAATGCGTGTGAGTAGGGAGGATGGGGCTTGGGGATTGTGCCATTTTTGGTCAAAAACTTCTGAACATTCAGCATGGTATGGGCAGGTGTGCTTTTGAATCACCCCTCATGAAATGCGCAAATGTGTTGAAAGAATCTCCAAAAAAAATCACTAAAGCCGAACGCAGTCACCCACAACAAGCTAGGCGGTATACTGATGCTGATGGGATCCTGGAACACTTACCTAGCAGAGGAAGCCTCTACTACAAGAGATCTGCCCTCCAAAAGTTAATTCCGGGTTTTTTTGGGTCCTCCCTCGTACACTTGTCTTGGAAGTAGCTGGATTACTTATGGAATGGGAATTCCTACCTATCTCACAGTTTAGAAAGCGCTTTTGATTCTAACAATCACAACAGCCTTGGAGTAACATTATGTCTGTGTTCTAATATACAAACCTTGAGGCCTAATGTGATCTACTTCCCAGAACTTGAGGCAGCTCAAGTTCACACTCAGGGCAGCTATTTAAGCACAAGCTCTAGCTCTTCTTACGGGGAGACAAAAAGATTAAATGGTCCCACACAACAGATTCATGTATTATATTCTACAAAGATAATGCATGCAATCGTAATTTTCTGGCTGCAATGGCAAGATTAATAATCTCTCCTTCTTTTTAATATTTAGGAAAAAAAGGAATTAATCTGCTGAAACTTTTCCTTACTCATACATGACATCAACTTTTTCTGTGGTCCAGATACAAAGCACAATGACAATTAATTGCCTTGGCAGCTACAGTTGTACAAAAGCTAGACGCATCTTTTCAATGAGGTCATTTCTTCAGGCCTTCTCTTAGCAAAAGGCATATTGTGAAAACAACTCAGAAAAAAGCATTTGTGCAGGAGACTCTGATAACAAAGGTCTTATGCTAGGATTTCAGAACACCCCATTTCACAATTCAGTCATTTTAAAATGCTGAATGAATAGACAGGATTCCACTTGCTTTCCTCGAGGAGAAGGGCCTGAGATTTTGAGAGGTGCTAACTCTCAAGCGTATCTCCGAGTATGTGCTTGTGCCACACACACCCTTTATAGCTGAGGGAAGAGACATTTATTTACTTACTTGTGTTCTTTTTTTTTTTGAGTTGGAGTCTCATTCCGTCACCCAGGCTGGAGTGGAGTGGTACACTCACAACCACCCTAGCATCAACCCGCTGGACTCCAACGATCCTTCCACCTCAGCCTCCCAAGTAGCTGGAACTACAGGCGCGTTTACTTGTGTTCTTGCCCAATGCCAACCTTTTCCAGAGCAGGCATGGATGGTAAAGGTGTCCAATAAGGTGAGTCTACATTTTCTTTTGCCCACTAATATTTTAATTTTTAAGCTTCTGATTAATTGAAGTCAAATTCAAGCACAGGATTTGGCCTGTTCTCAATTCCTCCGCAAAAAAGTATTATCTTTGATATAAGAATGGCTTGTAGCCGGGCTCGGTGGTTCAGCCTGTAATCCCCGCGCCTTTGGAAGGCTGAGGTGAGTGGATTGCCTGAACCCGCGGGTTCGAGACCCGCCTGGGCAACTTGGCGAGACCTCATCTCTACAATAAATCAAAAATCAGCCGGGCATGGTAGTGCGCGCCAGTAGTTCCAGCTACTCGGAAGTCTGAGGCGGAAGGATCGCTGGAGCCCAGCAGGTCGTGGCTGCAGCGGCTGGGAGCAGCCACTGCACTCCAGTCTGGGCGACAGAGTGAGACTCCAACTAAAAAAAAA
>NW_007257738.1:397575-426831 GCF_000164805.1 Carlito syrichta | reverse complement strand
TGATGGCGCATGCATGTAGTTCCAGCTACTTGGAAGGCTGAGGCGGAAGGATCACCGGAGCCCAGCAGGTCGAGGCTGCAGTGGCCGGGAGCATGCCACTGCCCTCCAGCCTGGGCAACAGAGTAAGACTCAAATTGAAACTCAAACTCAAAAAAAAAAAAAGAATGGCTTGTACCAACTAAATGAGAATTTACCTAAAGTTTTTAATCCAGTGTCTGGGCCAGGGATGATGACTCATGCCTGTGATCCCAGCACTTTGGGAGTCTGAGGCAAGGGTGAACCCAGGAGTTCGAGACCAGCCTGGGCAACACAGCAAGACATGGTGTCTACAAAAAAATTATAAACTTAGCCAGGCAGCACTGCACTCCAACCTGGGTGACACGAGTCCCCAACTCAAAAAAAAAAAAAAAAAAATACAGCGTCACAGCTGGGTGCGTTGGCTCAAGCCTGTAATCCCAGCACTTTGGGAGGCTGAGGTAAGAGGATTGCCTGAGTCCAGAGGTTCAAGACCAGCCTGGGTAACTTGGTGAGACCTCATCTCTACAATAAATCAAAAAATTAGCCGGGCATGGTAGCACTTGCCTATAGTTCTGGCTACTTGGAAGACTGAGGCAGAAGGATTGCCTGAGCCTGGGAGGTCCACACTAGGGTGGCTGTGAGTGTGCCACCGCACTCCAGCCTGGGCGATGGAGTGAGACTCCAACTCAAAAAAATTAATAAATACAGTATCTGATATAAAGCAAGACTTTTTAAAATGTTCTCTGTCTCCTGCCCAGAATTTAGGAAAAGGCATACATGAGACTTCTAGGGGCGCATGGCAGTATTTGAAGAATTATGGAAGAAGAGAGACATACTAAAAAGCAAAGGATACTGAGCTCTTGTATAAATGAAGCGATCAAGCAAAATGGCTACAGTATGAGCGAAAGAAGTTAAAAACTGGCCTGTTCGATACTAACAAAAATTTGAAAACAAAAACTGGAGAGAGATGTCATTGCCAGGCGAGCAAAGCTGACAGCCACCCCACCTGCCTGGGAGAAGGCACTCTGGAGAGCTGAGGCAGCCACTGGGCTTTGCTTCCTTCTTGTACTACCTCTTTCAAGTCACACTCTACCCTTTAGAAAACCCCATCACCTAAAAGCCAATGTCAGGCTATGTGGGGTGGCTCGCACGTATAATCTCAGCACTTTGGGAGGCCGAGGTGGAGGACTGTTTGAGCCCAGGAGTTCAAGACCAGCCTGGGCAACATAGTGAGACCTCATCTCAAAAATAATAATAATATACATTTTTTTTTAAAAAGCTGATGCCAAGGACTACTGTGTAAATTAATGCATCTAATATGCACATATCTTCCTTCCAGAGGGCAGGAACTCTTTTTTTTTGTTTTTTGTTTTCCCTGAGTTGGAGTCTCACTCTGTCACCCAGAATGGAGTGCAGTGGCCGCTCCCGGCCACCTCAGCCTCGACCTGCTGGGCTCCAGCAATCCTTCTGCCTCAGCCTTCTGAGTAGCCAGAAGATTTTTTGATTTATTGTAGAGATGAGGTCTCGCTGCCCAGGCGGGTCTCGAACCTGCAGGCTCAGGCAATCCACTCACCTCAGCCTCCCAAAGGCATGGGATTACAGGCTGAGCCACCGAGCCCGGCAGGAACTCTTAGTAGACACACCTGAGGATGATAGGCCATGGAAATGTAGATAATCATCTAAAGTATTTCAGGGGCAGTTGAACCAGGGTGCCATTTCTTCCAGCGGGTTGTGGCCAAGCACATGTTGACAAGCACAAAGCTTTCAGTCTTGGGTTCAATTAGCCTGGCAGATTCTCTCACCCTCATCTTCAACTGCCTAAATAGCATCACACCTTTAATTATCCAACTCGGTTGACTCCTTTTCCTGTAAACCTTTTCTTCTCTTTTCTTTTTTTTTAATCCGATGCCCTCTGAAACCATATGCCAATCCTACCTTCTTTGAGTACTGACAGCATGTTTAGCACCTGAGAGTAATTCTTCTGGCCACTTTTTGTTGCAACTTGTGACACAGACTTTTCAAAATCAGTCACAGTAATTACTGTAAGACCTAACCTCGTGCTAGACTTGTATGAATTCAACTTACTCAGGGATACAGCCATGAGGGCAGCAGGAACTCCAAACGCCAGCGGGTAACACGCTTGTTTACTGTGAATCCCACATTCTTGAACTGGGGAGAAATGACAAGATTAAAACTCATGATGGCGGTGGTGATGCACAGAGTTCCCATTGTAAAGTCCTTCACTGATTATTACATGGTGCTCTCACTTACTGTTCTAGACTTATCCATTTGCCTTACTGCTCTCATCGCCAGCTGAGCAACGCAGTCTTATAGCAGGAGACAGAGACAGGCTCGAATCTTAACACCTAAACTGGTGCGTGACTCTACACATGGGCAAGAGGTTATAAATGGAACTGCTGGGTACAATTAAGATTTGAGGCTGGGCGCAGTGGCTCATGCCTGTAATCTCAGCATTTTGGGAGGCCAAGGAGGGAGGACTGCTTGAGCTCAGGCGTTTGAGACCAGCCTGGGCAACATGATGAGATCTCATCTCTACAAAAAAATTTAAAACTTAGCCAGGTGTGGTGGCATGCACCTGTAGTCCCGGCTATTCAGGAAGCTGAGGTGGAAGGATCGCCTGAGCCCAGGAGGTTGAGGCTGCCCTGAGCTATGATCATTGTGATCGTGCCACTGCACTCCAGCCTGGGCGACAGAGTGAAACTCTGACTCAAAACAAAAAAACCCCAAACAAACAACAACAACAATGGACAAACAAGATTTGAAAGCAAAAACTGAAGAGAAAGGTGTCGTTGCCAGGTGAGCAAAGCTCACAGTGACCCCATCTGAGTGAGCAAAGCTCACAGTGACCCCACTCTGGAGAGTTGAGGCAGCCACTGGGCTCTCTTTCCTTCTTACCCTGCCCTCTTCCAAGTCATACTATCTCCTGTAGACAACTCCACATTTCCTGAAAAGCCAAGGTCAAGAACTAACGTGCAAATTATTGCATCTAATATGCCCATAGATAGTCCAAGGTTGGCGGACTTTTGTTGGTTCTGTGGATTTTCATAGTCAGGGACATACATGTGAGCTGGATACAATATCTTGATTATATGGGACTCAGTAAATAAAATCAAAAGTGTACTGGAAAATCAAAATTGTACTGGAAAATCAGTATCGTATGTTCCTGTGTTCTTGCCAATCAGGTAGCAATTTGATGACCGAGGGCAAGGGTTGACAAACTTTTCTATGAAGGGCCAGAGAGTAAATATTTTAGGCGTTGGGAGCACTTTGGTCTCTGTCACACAACCCAACTCTGTCTTTGTAGGGAAAACAGTCACAGACAGTATTTGAATGAATGGTTTTGTCCAGGTTTCTAGACGTGGTCCATGGATCATAGCTTACCAATCCCTGACAAAGCATTATTTTAACTCTGAAATTCTAGGATTGGCAAGGAAAAATATCAAGACTTCGTAAAAGACAACAGAGATTATTGGAAGTCCTTTCAGTGAAATGCTGGAACCTCCAGGAACTGTCTGATCCTACAGCAGTTTTGATTTTGTTTAACTAGTTATTTCATCATTCTATAGAGAAAGAAGTTAACTAGTAGACAAGTGGTAGCCATGCAAATGTTTTCTTTCTTTTCATGGAGGTGCAAAATATTTTCCCCCTCTAAAGAATATAAATCGGTTAGTCAAACCCTTATTTGAACTGATTATAATAGCTTTCCAGTTCTCTTATTAATAAATTATATTAAAAAATCTTTGTCACATGTTCACTTTATATTTGTACGAGAATCATGATTTTATGTTTTAAAAGTGTCTTTTAACGGATTCTATAATTCAAACATGAAAACTCTAGTAGAGTCTGGAGGTGGGAGAGGTGAGGGAACGTAACACAAGAATGAAAGCTAGGTAGGGCACAGTGGCTCACACCTAAAATCCCAACACTTTGGGAGGCTAAGGCAGGAGGATTGCTCAGGGCCAGGAGTTCGAGGCTGCAGTGAGCTATGATCATACCACTACACCTTAACCTGGGATAACAGAGTGAGACCCTATCTCTAAAAACAGAGCTATTAAGTTTTTATACAAAACAAGTCAGGAAGAGGTTTAGGTGTCTGTTATCCTCAAACCACTACATAATGCAGAAATACATAAATCCCCATAAAATATTTATTTTGTAATTTCATCTGATTCAAATGTGGACACCATGGTCTTTGAAATTTGCTTCCAATGTTGCCGAATATTCCCTTCCACATGAGTAATTCACAAACTCCATGGAGTAGCAAACATATCCGAGTGTTGTGACACTTTAGTTACTGGTAGTTGTTGATACTGACTGTCTCATTCTCTTTCTCTGGGTAGTTGTTTTGGGAATACTTGAGTGATAAGAACGCCAAGAGTGAAACTCTGTCCACTAAACTCTTTCTAAGCTCTGAAACACCACTGGGGAGCAAAGCTTGACGGCTACAATGTCATCTACAGTCGGCTAAGGTA
Organism: Carlito syrichta; assembly: GCF_000164805.1. Classification (NCBI taxonomy): domain Eukaryota; kingdom Metazoa; phylum Chordata; class Mammalia; order Primates; family Tarsiidae; genus Carlito; species Carlito syrichta. The sequence continues at coordinate 422,320 of NW_007257738.1, read as the reverse complement.
TTCCTTCCATATGACCGCCTTTGACTCTTCTCCCTTACTCAGAATAGGACTTTGCATTAATAATCTTTTTTTTTTTTAGGCAGGGTCTCATTCTGTTGCCCAGGCTGGCGTGCAGAGGCATGATCATGGCTCACTGAAGCGTAGACCTCCTGGGCTCAAGCAGTCCTCCCATCTCAACCTCCCTAATAGTTGGGACTACCGGCACGCGCCACCACACCTGGTTAACTTTTTGATTTTTTTTGTAGAGACAAGGTCTTGCTATGTTGCTCAGGCTGGTCTCAAACTCCTAGGCTCAAGTAATCCTCCTGCCTCAGTCTCCCAAAGTACTAGGATTACAGGTGTGAGCCACTACACTTGGCCTAATGATAATTTAGAAAGATTGGTGTCAAGGCTGAGGTGATCATTGGAATAAGGGATTCAAATAAGACTAGAAAAGGAAATTCAAAAAACTTGAAGGAAAAGCAGCTCTTATTCTAGCTTCCAATGTGTGTCCCAGAGTTCTCCAACAGCTACGGCAAGTACAGAAGAGGGAACAAAACAAAACAGAAAACAAGGACTGAGTCTTTTGACCCTGCTTTCTTCCTCACGATTCAAAAAAGAAAATCCTTTCTGGTATTTCTTACCTCTGAGAATAGGAGTGATAATTGTAGAAAGCAAACTTCCAGCATTAATGGCCAAATAAAAGATGGAAAAAAACCGGTTTCTTTGCTTCTCCTGTCGTGGAAAGGATAAAGTAAGATTATCTGTGCTTATGTCAACTGAACAGATGTAGCCAATGATCTGATTCCGTGTCTCACTTCAATGTGGTGAGTATCTGACTTTTGAATGTGCTTGGAAAGAATTGGACAGAGAACAGACTTTGTGTCCGTGGCTCAGACTCATAGGTGTTTAGAGTCATTCACGTGGTCTCTGTGCAGGCACCTGTCCTTACCTGGCCCTCTTCAAACTGATCTCCGCCAAACGCAGACACGCAGGGCTTGATTCCTCCCGTCCCAAGAGCGATCAGGGCCAGGCCAATCATGGACAGCGCCCTGGGAAAGAAAGGGGTTCAAGGTCAGATGGCAGATCCTGGAAGGCAAAAGGTCTCTCTTTCTCCTAATTTCCCTCAAAGGACCAGGCGCGGTGACAAACATGGAAAAGGGAGTTGACTTCAGGAGAAGCTGACTCAGAAGACTGTAGCCTGATAGTTGAATGAAAACTTGAACTCGTGAACCTTCAAGTTCCTGCCTTTGCCTAATAATTGACCATCCATCCTAAGCGAACTAACTCAGAAACAGAAAACCAAACACCGCATGTTCTCACTTATCAGTGGGTGCTAAACTAAGGATCGGCAAAGTCATAAAGAAGAGTTTTGTGGACACTGAGACCCAGAAGCAGGAGGGGGATAAGGTAGAGAGATAGAAAACCACTTATTGGTACAATGTGCACAGGTGGGGGTGGTGGGTACCCTTAAAGCCCAGACCAAAAACTATCTGGACCCCCTCAAAGCTATGGTAGTAAAAAGAAAGAAAAAAGCAAGCAAAGCCGTGGGGGGTGGGGTGGGGGGGTGAGTGTGGAATTTAATTTACCATCTTGGAAACTTAAAGCAATAGCTTGAAATCTGAAAAAAAGACTTAGGTATGGCGCTCTTTTGGAGCCTTATTTCCAGTAAAAGAATGAGAGTGTGAGATGTCAACGAACACATGTAAGCACCGTGCCTGGTGCAATCATAACAGACTCGTAATAGTCATAAAATGATGTGGAAACATGATTTCATTGCAAAGAAGACTAGCAGGTTAGATGACACGATCTCAGTTTGTTTACAAAAGTACAGAAGACTGGAAAGAAATAGAATAACCAGTGTATTGTCGTGTCTGGGTGGTAGGATTAAGGGCCAATTATTTCAATTTTCTTTTGTATTTTCCAGGTTATCTGTTAGTATTTTACTTCCTAAATGGAAACAAAAAAGCATGCATAGCACTGATCAACCCTCACTTTGCAGTTTTATTAAGTTTACAGTTAGGCATATACAATGCCAGTTTTACAGATATGTATGCCATAGCTTTTTGGTTGCTAATGCCACTTAAAAATACTAAAAATAGGCCAAGTCCAGTGGCTCATGCCTGTAATCCCAGCACTTTGGAAGGCCGAGGTGGGAGGATTGCTTGAGGCCAGGAGCTCAGGACTAGCCTGAGCAACACAGTTGAGACTCCCATCTCTACAAAAATGCTTTTAAAAATTAGCAGGTGTGGTGGTTTGCACCTGTAGTCCCAGCTCCAGAGGCTGAGGCAGAAGAACTACTTGAGCTTAGGATTTCAAGCCTGCAGTGGGCTATGATTTTCCACTGTACTCCAGCCTGGATAACAGAGCGAGAACTTGTCAAAAAAAACCAAAATAAAACAAAACAAAAAATCAAAAACTTCCTCCCCTACATTTAGGATTTATAGGCAAAGATTTAGGGCATGTTCACAATTAAAAATAAAAAAGAACATGCTTTAGAAAAACACTAAAAATAATTTTATGAAGCAGATATTGTCAAGTCAAGGCAGATACTGCACAGAGAAAGAATTCATTAAAAATCATGCCCCTTGAATCAATCTTCCTGCCAAACTACCACTTTTTTTAGTTTGAGTTGGAGTCTCACTCCTTCGCTCAGGCTGGAGTGCAGTGACATGCATGCTCCTGGCCACTGCAACCTTGACCTGCGGGGCTCTTGCGATCCTTCCGCCTCAGCCTTCCAAGTAGCCAGAACTACAGGCGTCTGCTATCACACAAGGCTCGTTTTTTATTTATTGTAGAGACGAGGTCTCGCCAAGTTGCCCGGGCTGGTCTCGAACCCGTGGGCAGGCAAGCCACTCACCTCAGCCTCCCAAAGTGCTGGGATTACAGACTGAGCCACCGAGCCCAGTCACTACCGCTTTTTTCTGAGTCAGAGTTTTACTCTGTTGTCCAGGCTGGAGTGCGGTAGCATGATCATGGCTACTGCAGCCTCCATCTGCTGGGCTCAGGCAATCCTTTCGCCTCAGCCTTCCAAGTAGCTAGGAGTACAGGCGCATGCCACCACACTCGGCTAATTTTTTATTTTATTGAAAAGATGAGGCCGGGCTCGGTGGCTCAGCCTGAGCCCGCAGGTTCGAGACCAGTCTGGGCAACTTGGCAAGACCTCATCTCTACAGTAAATAAAAAATTAGCTCGGTGGCTCAGCCTGTAATCCCGTGCCTTTGGGAGGCTGAGGTGAGTGGATTGCCTGAGCCCGTGGGTTCAAGACCCGCCTGGGCAACTTGGCGAGACCTCATCTCTACAATAAATCAAAAAATGAGCCGGGTGTGGTAGCGCACGCCTATAGTTCCAGCTACTTGGAAGGCTGAGGTGGAAGGATCACCGGAGCCCAGCAGGTCGAGGCTGCCGTGGCCGGGAGTATGCCACTGCACTCCAGTCTGGGTGACAGAAGGAGACTCCAACTCAAAACAAACAAACAAACAGAAAAGATGAGGTTTCACTATATTGCCCAGGCTGATTGCGAACTCCTGGGCTCAAGCAATCCTCTCACCTCAGCCTCCTAAAGTGCTGGGATTACAGGTGTGAGCCACCATGCCCGGCCCCAACCACCTCTTTAACCTTGATTCCCTCTTAATACAACTTATGTTTAATGTTGCTACTCTAAGCATTTTTTTTTTTGAGTTGGAGTCTCCCTCTGTCGCCCAGACTGAAGTGCAGTGGCATACTCCCAGCCACCACAGCCTCGACCCGCTGGGCTACAGCGATCCTTCCACCTCAGCCTTCCAAGTAGCCAGAACTACAGGCACGCGCTACCATGCCCAGCTAGTTTTTTAAAAATTTATTGTAGAGACGAGGTCTTGCCAAGCGGCCCGGGCGGGTCTCGAACCCGCGGGCTCAGGCAATCCACTTGCCTCGGCCTCCCAAAGTACTGGGATTACAGGCTGAGCCACGGAGCCCGGCCTACTCTAAGCATTTTAAAAGACAACAAAAACATGGCCCACTGAACAGTGGATGCCATTTACTCTTGTGAGAATGTTAGGCATATTCCCATGTACTCCATGAAATAAAAAACAAAAAGCCAAGATTTCTTGAGCTCTCATGACTTGCCAGGTAGTATGCTAGGTGCTGTACCTGGCTTCGTCCTCAACAATCCTATACAAGGTGGGTACTATCACAAATGAGGAAACAGGCATAGAGGCTAAGAAACTTGCTCAAGATCACACAAATAGGAAGGGGCAGAGTCAGAATTTGAACTCAGTCTGGCTCCAAAGTCTATGTTTTTACTCCATATTACAGATTAGAAAACTGAGGCACAGAGAAAATGACTTGTTCAAGTTTGCATAGCTGCTGTGTGGGAGAGCCGGTAGTCAGACACCTGCAGTCTTCGCTGCCAGCCTGTGCTCTCAGTCGCACCCCCCCCACCCACATGGTTCCCTCTGGGCACCACAGGTGTTGAATCAAGAGGCTGAGTCTGGACAGCAATCAGATTGACTGATAAACCAGAAACACAGGGATTGCCAACACTAATTTGAGTTTCTATTATAAGTTCCCAGCCCAGAAGACGATTTATTCATAGATCAGGGGACCGCAGCACAAAACCAGGAAACGAAGTACATCTTTCCAACTGGTCTACCAGGCCAGGCTGCAGTGAAGAGAAATTAGCCCAGCAAAAGAGCATTTGTCAGTAACACTTGCTCTCCAGGGCCCGGCACAAGAGGCAGGAGCAAATATTTAAGAAACTGAACTACTGAAACATAAGCAGAAGTGTGGTACAAGACAGAAAGTCAATGGCATTGGAGCCATGGAGAAGCCTGGTAAAGTTAAGGATCAAGGTCTGTGGGAGTTATGTCCCTCCGGGCAAGGTCAAGACCAACATGGATCCCCTGCCATACGTGGGATATGGTGACCCAGGACAGCCAGACCCCAGGGGAGCAAAGCCTCCTGACAACCATTATTAAAGTGACATACCACAGACCCAACTCAGTACATATAGACAGCCTTCTCCACACCACTCACGAGGGAGGAAAAGCCTCCTGACACCCCCAGTGAAGTTCAAGGAGAAAGATGAAGAATTAAGGCACCCCAAGAAACCCTGGTGGGAGGGTGGGGGCAGGGTGGCAGTGAACATCAACTTACACGTGCACCGGGAGGTTATTGGGAGTCCCATCATGGTCGTGGTCTGTGAGGTCATTAACGGAGCTTACCGCAGTGACTGCTTGTCCAATTGTGTAGATAATGGAGAGAGACACAATGGTCCTATGTTTCAAAGGGTTGAAAGAATCCAAGTTAATTGCACAATATCAGTCCCACCTTCACAACTCACAAGAGCCCAGTCGTGAATACACTTGTCTCTCAAACTTGAGTAAAAACCAATAGCTCTTAGGAAGGCACAAGGTGCAAAGCATAGAGCAAAGTTGTAGCTCGAGGGTCAAGAGAGGGGAAAATTCACTCTGTCTTGCACTATTTGAAACTCAATGTTTCGTATCACCTAAGTGTAGAAATTAGTGTGTATGTCTTTAGACAGCAAGAGTCAACTATCTTGTGGCTGGTAATGATATTTGACCAGGAATGGACCATGGGATACTTCTGTAGCACTGTTTTGAGGGAGTGGATATTCTTGCTTCCGTCCATGCTAGAGCTTGGTTTGGTTTGTTTTCTCCAAAACTCCTGTTGAAATGTGATTCCTAGAGTTGGAGATGGGGTCTAACGAGAAGTATCTGGGTCATGGGGGTGGATTTCTCATAAATATACTAATATTCTTCCCGGAGGGATGAATGAGTTCTCACTCTATTAGTTCCCACAAGAGCTGGTTGGTTGTTTTTGTTTTTGAGTCAGGGTCTTTCTCTGTTGCCCACGCTGGAGTGCAGTGGCATGATCAGGGCTCACTGTAGCCCTGAACTCCTGGGCTCAGTTGATCCTTCTGCCTCGGCCTCCTGAGTAACTGGAACTATAGGCATATGCCACCAAGCCTGGCTAATTTTTTTGATTTTTTTGTAGGGGTAAGGTCTAGCTATGTTGACAGGCTGGTCTCAAACTCCTGGGCTCAAGCAGTCCTCCCTCCTGACTCAACCTTCCACAGTGCTGGGATTACAGGCATGAGCCACCATGCCCAGTCAGGAGCTGGTTGTTAAAAAGAGCGTGGCACATCTCTCCTTCCACTCTCTCACTTCCTCTCTCGCCATGTGATCTCTGCACACACTGACTCCCACTTCAGCTTTTGCCACAAGTGGATGCAGCCTGAGTGTCCCCACCAGATGCCCATCTTCCAGCCAGCAGAACCATGAGCCAAATAGACCTTTTCCATTTGTAAATCTCCCAGTCTCAGGTATTTTTTTATAGCAACACAAGTGGATGAAGACAGTTCGTGTCATTTTTCTGGCCTAGAAGAGCCTCTACTTCCTTCATTAAGTCCTAGGAACCTTTTTCTGATAACCTCCTGCTGGATCTTGGAGTGCTTCCTGCAGGTTTGGGTGAATGACCTCCTTAACAACCTCACACCACGTGTCATCTTGGCCCACTGAGCAGTGTGAGCCCCTCAGCAACCAAGACATACATTAGGGAGTTTCTTGGTTTTCTCAACCCTTAACTCCATGCCTCCGCACAGCATTCATGATAGACAGTATCCCAGATACTATTTCAGGCGTTCGCTAGGCTCTGGAGATATGATATTGAACAGAAACAGGGCTGCAAATGCTCTTCTAAATTTAAGTTCCTTGGTTCTTCATGCCCAGATCCCACTATCCCCAGCCACAAAGCTCACATTTATTTGTTGGTTTGCTTGTGAACAAGAAACTTCCAAACACTCACTTGAACTTTCCCAGCCACGAGTCAGCAATAAGCGCCCCGAGAATCGGCGTCAGGTAGCACAGAGCGATGAATGTATGGTAGATGGCGGTGGACAGATTATCATCCCAGCCAAAGAAATTCCTGAAGTACAGAATCAGGAGTGCTTTCCGCGGGCAGCAGGTGGGGGAAAAGGGGAAACAATGTCAGGACTGGCTGTGATAACTCCCGCTCTTCACTCAAGGGTGAGAAGTGGCTGAAACAGTTACCTCTCATTCCATAGTAGGAGAATCTCTCACAAAACTCGTTGACCACAATGAAGAAGATGCTCAAGGGATAACCAAAGCAACTCTGACAAAAAGGAAAACAGTGTAGAATTGAAATATGCTCTTCATGGCCATGTCCATAGACTAGCAAAGGTGTGAAAAATAGCCAGTGCAGATTCAGAAACTTATCAGTGATTCTCTAGGGATAGAAACTAGAATTTAATTAATTTATTTTTTGTAGAGACAGAGTCTTGCTACATTGCTCAGGCTGGTCTCGAACTCCTGGGCTCAAGCATTCCTCCTGCCTCGACCTTCCAAAATGCTGGGAGTGAACCACTGCCCCCAGCCAAAATTTAAAACTGTTATTCCCTTACATTAATCATTTCACATAGAGACAGCAATGAAATAAAACATCTAGTTTTGTTGTTACTCTGGAAAAAGACTATTGCTGCATTTCCTAAGGAAAAGACGTCTCACACCGTTACTCAGGATTATGCTCTCATCAATGCTAGTTGCACAAGACATGTCTGTTAGGTGAATGAACATTTAGGAGTAAAGCAGATTATAACATTTCCAAAATGAAGATACATGGAGAAGATGCACTCACCCGTGATTTGGACATCCCTGAAAGAGAAACAGAAGGCCAATATTAAAGTCAAGCCACTGGATTCCTAAAAGATCTAAAAATCAACTTTCAATATGACCCCCGCAATCCCTCTACTGGAAATATACCTAGAGGAACTCAAATCACTCTATGAAAAAGGTACCTGCACACGTATGCTTTTTGCAGCATTGTTCACAATAGCAAGAACACGGAACCAACCATACTGCCCATCAAAAGAGGACTGGATTAAAAAAATGGCATTCAGAGCGGCCATTCAGCACCAGCTCCAGCCCACTCCAGGACCCCAGCCTGAGCCTGGCGCTTCTCATCTGGAGTGGAGCCTAGCAACTGAATTTTCTCTCAAGTAACTCCTCGGGCAATTCTTGTGTGCGGTTAGCACAGAGAGGCAGGGACTCAGAGAATCATGCCAAAGCCATTTCCTCCTGAAAACACTTCAAAGGCTTGCCCATTAGTTGAGGTCCTTTGTGGTTCTGTACAAATTTTAGGATTTTTTTTTCTATTTCTATGAAGAATGTCATTGGATCCTGTTATTTTCTGCAACATGGATGAAACTGTAGGACATTATGTTATAAGTCAGGCACAGAAAGACAAATACCGCATATTCTCACTCATATGTGGGAGCTGAAACCATTGCTCTCATGGAGGCAGTGAACAGAATGGTGATTACCAGAGGATGCGAAGGGTGGGGGAGGAGAGATAAAGACAGGCTGGTTTATGGCTACACCCATCCAGTTATATGGAAGGACTAAATCTGGTATTCCATAGCACAAGAGGATGACCATCGTTATCAATAACTTAGTGTACATTTGAACACGGCTAGAGGAGAAGATTTAGAATGTTCCCCCACACAGAGAAATAATCGATACTTAAGGTGATGAATATTCCAACTACCCAGATTTGATCACTACACATTGTATGCCTATATCAAAATGTCACATGTAGCTCATAAATAAATATACAACTATTATGTACCCATAAAAATGTTTTAAGTCCTTATAGCTACCCAGGGATTGCCAACTGCAGAGGGGGTGCCCATTTGAAGAGTAGCTCCCCTGAAAATCAGTGCCTGCCACTGTGGCTTGTGTTCAGAAGACTGACTTTTGTCTGACCCGAGAATCGGTGCTTCCGGCAAGTTCCCAGGTGATGTCGAGGCCCCTGGTCCGGGGACCCCGCTTTGAGGACCCCATGCAGGCTGTGATGTCATGTTGCCCGATGGCTCTTCCCTGGCTCTGAGCACCGGAGAGACCGAGCCAGCAGCCCAGGGCAGACACCGAACACAGGAGCCGGACAGCACACAGACGCCCACTTCCCCTCTGGGGTCCTGCCTCTCAGGCTGGCCGCCTTGTGTTTCATCATGTGTGAGTCCAGGGCCCCATCTCACAAGAAACAAAGCCACAACTCTGGTGGAGGAAATCCCTTCCTGACCCTGCCTGCGGGGCTCCCAGGCCGGCGTCCCCCACCTCCTGGGCCGCCTTCCCCCACAACTCTGGTCATGCTGCGCTGTGGTTGTTTCCTACTCCTTCAGTTCAGCTGCCCCAGTGGCTTTCCACATTTTTGCATTTTTGCCCACTTGAGAGCATTTCAGATGCTATTTTAGTCACCTGAAGGAGAGAAATAAACTCTCTTGGTTTCCAGGTTCCTGTTCCCAGCTCTTCCTGCCTACTACAATTCTGGACAGAGATTCCTCTACGCGAATATGCTGGTTCTCTTCCTCGATAGACTTCCTTGTGCAAAGGGGGCTTCTTCAGGGGGCAACCCATGGCCAGGCATGGTGGCTCATGCCAGTAATCCCATTACCTAGGGAACCCTAGGTAGGAGTATCCTTTGAAGCCAGGAGTTCAAGACCTGCCTGGGCAACATAGCAAGAGCCTGTCTTTACAAAAAAATTTTTTAAATTAGCCAGTCACAGTGGCATGTACCTGTAGTACCAACTACTCAGGAGGCTGAGGCAGGAGAGTCACTTGAGCCCAGGAATTGGAGGTTGCAGTGAGCTATGACAGCATCATGGCACTCCAGCCTGGGCAACAGCAGGAGACCTTGACTCTTTAAAAAAAAAAAAAAAAGTGAGGGGAAGCCCGGGAGTCACCCTGGGATGAGCCTCGGTTCTGGTGCCTTCCAGCTGTGACTTGGGCAAGCCCATTTCTTCTGGAAAGCCCAACAGTCAAATAAGGATGATCTCACCGCCTTGCAGGATTGCTGTGAGAGTTCACATGAACCCCGCCAAGCTCATCGTGTCATTCCGTGAGATGCTACAGCCTCGGAATCTTCAGCCTCCCCTGGTGCCTCCCACACGGTGGAAACTAAATGTCTGTTGAATAAGTTTCTGAAGCCCCCATCGTGTCAGTCACCAAGGCCATGTTCAGATTCAGGCTGGTTCCCTCTTCAGCCCCCTGAAGGCAGCCCCGAATGGATTTCTTTTTTCTTTTTTTTTTTCTTTCTGAGTAGGAGTCTCAATCTGTGGCCCAGGTTGGCGTTCAGTGTCACACTCACAGCTACTGCAGCCTCGACCTGCTGGGCTCAGGTGATTCTTCCATCTCAGCCTTCCAAGTAGCTGAAGCCACAAGCAGGCACCACCATGTCCAGCTAATTTTGACTCCTGTGTGGATTTCATGAACACCCCCATGTACCACTCTGGCTTCTACTGGGCTTGGCCAATGGAGCGCTCTGGGAAGATGAGAGGGAGAGGGGAAAAGTTGGGGTGTTTGTTTTTTATTTTTGGTGCAAGGTCACCTCAGACTGGCTGTGTCACAGGACAGTCACTGATTCTCTGATGTCGGCCGCCTCCACATGACTCTCTCTCTCTCTCTCCTTCCAGGTTTTGGTAGGGTTCCTTCCCATCATCCCTCAGGCCCATGGGGGGTAACAGCGAGACTGCTGCAGGCCCCGTGTGTCCATACCATCATTGATGGCTCTCCGTTCCCCAGCGTCTTCGATAGCACCTCTCTGAGTGTAAACCCTCCTATTCTGAGCATGCCGCCTGTGTCCTGATAAGGCCATGGTGACCCAGTGCACACACTGCAGACCTGTCTTCACCGGGCAAGGAAAGGCACCACTCTCCAAAACAGGAAAGGGTCAATCAGACTAGCACGACTTTGACCAGCTCGCCACAAAGCAGGCTGTTGGTGTCATTCAAGGCCCCGGCCACTGCAATGGTGCTTGGTATTCGTGAGGTCAGAGCAATACGATACAATGTTTTACCAACTTAGACTTTGGATAACACAGTCTTACCATTGACCCCCCCGAAGCCAAAGTGAGAGGTGAGAGACACACAAAAGTCCTTATTGTCCTTGGGATGGGCCTTCCTTAGAAGAGCAGGGGCAGACCTAAAAACCCAAACTCAGCAGAGATCACCCAGAGTTCTGTCTTCTCCAACCCTTCCCCGTGTTCCTCAGTCTTGGTTCTCAGGAAAAGCCTTCACCTTTCCAGAGCAGGACTTATCCTATTTTGCTAAATAAATTATTCAGCCCTCATTATTTGCTAAATAATGGCAAGGCTTTTGTTTACTTCAAACATACCAGGGTTCCAGAAAAGAGACCAGGACACACAGAGAGCGTCTGACAATCAACCACACCCAGAACTAAATTATGGAAAAGGAAATTCCTTAACTTGCTCGGGTGTAAATCTGAGGGTTAGTCCCTAGTCATCGGGGAGGAAGCATTTTATTTTCTGAAAGGTGTGCATTCCAAAGAACGACTTTTATGGCTGCAGGGCAGAGGTTACTAAACTTTTTGCCAACCGAATTCGAAGCTGTCTCCTAGGCACATTGTCCCGGTCAGCGCTTCTTATCTTCATACACCTGTGTCAACAGGATTTCTATCTTAGAAAGCTGTGGCGCAGAAGGGGTGTTTCCACTGAGAGGTGAGGCTGGACACAAATTTCAGCTGTCACAAGGTAGGATTGTATTTGCTGTTGGTATCCTGATGGTCAAATTCAGCGGCATATTGGAGTGGTCCGGTGTTTCCAGCATGACTTTTTGATCCCTTGAGCTAAACTACTGATCAGAGCCAAACCCAGCTTAGAAGCTGACCCCCCGTAGAGCTGATTTAACTGGCACCCGGCACACTGTGACCACTGAATTATTATCACGATCACTATTTTGTTATTATTGTTATTGAGTTGGCGTCTCACTCTGTCACCCAGACTGGAGTGCAGTGGCATGATCACAGCTCACCATAGTCTCGATCTCCTGGGCTCAGGTGATCCTTCCACCTCAGCTTCCCAAGTAGCTGGGATTTACGGGCATGCACCACCATCTCTGGCTAATGATTTGATTTTTTGTAGAGATGAGATTTTGCTATGTTGCCCAGGCTGGTCCTGGACTCAAGCGATCCTCCCACTTTGGCCTCCCAAGTTGCTAGGATTATAGCTATGAGCCACTGTGTCCAGCTATTATTATTATTATTATCATCATCATCATCTTGTTATTATAAGCCTAGCAGTGGTTTTGTCTTTCTTTTGGCTAAATAATTTTATAAAATAATTATATCATATACATTTATATAATTATTGACTTGGGGGTAGAAGTGGAGAGAGATGGGAGACCAGGAGAAAACAAGAGACTCCACTCTTCTCTGCTGCTGAAATGCCCCCGTCTTTATATACGAGGGGAGACCCCCCCAAAACCCGGAATTAACTGATAAAAGATTGTGTATTTATTCTTTAATGTTTAAATGTCAGTCACCTTCAGAGTAATCTCCATTTGATGTAATACGCCTATCGAGGTGCTTTTTGCACAGTATTTGAACTCATCAATCTTGATGCCTTTTAGTGCTTCTGCTGTTTTTTGTTTCGCCTCTTCCACATCAGCAAAACGTTTCCCTTTGAGAGTTTTTTTAATCCAGAGAAACAAAAAACAGTTGCTCAGGACGAGAGCAGGCGAATAGGGAGGGTGAGGCATGGAGGTCCTGTTGTTTTTGGTCCAAAACTGCTGGACATAGCCGGGCTCGGTGGCTCAGCCTGTCATCCCGCGCCTTTGGGAGGCTGAGGTGAGTGGATTGCCTGAGCCCGTGGGTTCGAGATCCGCCTGGGCATCGAGACCTCATCTCTATAATAAATCAAAAAATCAGCCAGGCGTGATAGCGCATGCCTGTAATTCTGGCTACTCGGAAGGCTGAGGCGGAAGCATCGCCGGAGCCCAGCAGATCGAGTCTGCGGTGGCCGGGAGCGGCCACTGCACTCCAGATTGGGTGACAGAGTGAGACTCCAACTCAAAAAAAAAAACAAAAAAACAAAAACAAACAAACAAACAAAACAAACTGCTGGACACTCAGCATGGTATAGGCAGGTGTGCTTGTAAATCACCCATCCTGAAATGGACAAACGCGTTGAAAGAATCCCCCCCAAAAAATTTACTGAAGCTGAACACAGCCTTTCACAACAACGCTAGCTGGTACACAGATGCCGATGGGTTCCTAGGACACTTACCTAGGGGGGAGGCCTGTACCACAAGGGGCCTGCCCTCCAAAATATAATTCCTATTTTTTAGGGTCCACCCCTTGTAAAGTACGCTCCATATTTTGAACCATTTGGGCCTATAAACTTTTAAATGCGTTATTACCTAGAAACGGACAACTCCCTCAGCACCAAGGAGGGCAGAGAGAGTGCACTTCCAGGAGTTGAACTGACTTGGGAAGTTGGCAGGAGCAGAGCATTTTGCAGAGGTTGAAGACGGAAGCCCTCGTCTCAGGGAAGGGAGAAAACAGCTTCTACTGCCACCAAACATCAAGGTGAGGGAATCACATAAGTTTCATGTGATGTTCCAGGGACATGTTTCTGCAGTTGCAAAGTGTGACAGACAGGACTGTGGTTCCCCCAGAGAAGTCCACATCCTCGTTGCTGGAATTTGTAGACATTTTCTTTCCGTGGCAAAGGGGGACTTTGCAGATGTGATTAAGTGCCGGGCTTAGATGTGGGGAGTTGCTCTTGGATGATCTAAGTGGACCCAATATAATCGCGAGTGTCCTGAAAAGAGTCAGAGGACGAGATGTGAAGGTCGAAACAGGGAGGCGATGGCAATTGCTGGAGGGGTCCATGAGCCAGAGAATGTGGTGGCCTCCAGAAGCCAAGAGCCAGGAACCAGATTCCCCCAGAGCCTTTAGATACAGCCTTGGTACACCTGGATTTCAGCCCAGTAAGATTCACTGCGGACTTGACCTCCAGAGCTGTAAGATGGCACTGTTTGTTTGAATTGGGGTCTCTGTCACCCAGCGGTGGCAACATCACAAGTCACAGCAGCTTCGACCTCCTGGGCAGTGGCACCATCATGGCTCACTGCCGTCTCGAACTCCTCAGCCTCCCGAGTAGCTGGACTACAGATGCACACCACCATAACTGGCTATGTTTTTTTTTTTTATGTTTCGTAGAGACAAGACCTGGCTATGTTGCCCAGGCTGCTCTCAAACTCCTGGGCTCAAGCAATCCTCCTGTCTCAGACTCCCAAAGCGCTGGGATTACAGGTGTGAGCCACTACACCTGGCCTGACTTTTCACTCGAGCTGCTTTTTCAGTGCATGTTGCCATACTGTGCACTACGCAGGAGCAAAGGCGATTCCGGAACCCACTGCTCCAGCACAGCACTAGAAAACTGGAGGAGAAAACAGGCCTGGAGCAAGGAGGGGCTTGCTGGGTGCAGCTGCTGCAGGACATCACCCACTCTGCTTTTAATCGCATTGTCTTGGTTCTGTCTCATCATTCACCAGGGCTACCATGACCAGCAGACTCCCCGTCTCACCTGGTCTGTCCACTGTCCACACCGCTGACCGAGCTTCCCTGAGAACCTTGCTCTCAGACTTTGCATGCTCTCTCGTTCCTGCAGGGAAAGCCCTTCTCCTCGGCCTGGCATTCAAGGCCTGGGTCTGGCGGCAGCTCCCTCCACCTCCACCCCAGCTGACCGGCCATATGACTTGTTCCAATGACTTGTCCCAATTCTCTCTCCACGCTGGGCCCTTCCAGAACCCCATGCACTATGTGGGCTCTCTCCTTCTCCCTTGGCCTCCCAAATCCTCCCTCCCCATTCAGGGCCTTTTTATATCCTTAAAGCTGTCCCTGGAAGAGTGAGCTGGTCCAACTCTGAAAAATGTCTCAGAGTCTCACATAACATGATCTTCTCTCTCTCTCTTTTTTTGGTCAGGGTCTCACTCTGTCACTCAGATTGGAGTGCAGTGACGCAATCATGGCTCACTATAGCCTCAAACTCCTGGGTTCAGGGGTCCTGTGTCTGGAAAACTGTTCTGTATTTTTGTAGAGATGAGATCTTGCTGCATTGCCCAGGCTGGTCTTGAGCTCCTGGTCTCAAGCCTCAAGCCTCCTGCCTCGGCCTCCCAAAGTGCTGGGATTACAGTCATGGACCACAATGCCCGGGCTTTCCCTTTTTTTTTTTTTTTTTAGAAAATAAAGTGTGTGCCACTTCAAAAAGAAGCATCTATACTAGACCCAGCTGTGATTTTCCTGAGGGGACAGGAGGAAGCAGGATGTGGTATCTGGTGCTGCACATTTGGTTTGATTTTTTTGTTTTTTTCCAAAATGGATACACTTTGATCAAGCCATAAAAAGTGCTTTTCTTTCCTGAGATGGGCTATTCCACCCTCAAAGTCAGGATAGCTTTAGAGCAAGTACTGTGCCTGTCACCAAAGCCCTTGTTTCTAGAGTGGCTCTTGGGAGGCCTGTTTCTTGCCTGGTTTGATGATTTATTATTTTGTTTCTACTTCAGTTGGAATGTTTTGCCACATGTCCCATTCTCAGATGGGTCCATATGGCACTTTTTGTGTGAGTTAGAAAGGTGTGATCTCAGCCATTGCCTTGCTAGACTCTGGTGTGGCCATGTGTTCTTTGAGCTACTATCGCCATGCTTCCTGGCTTTGGCTCCCTCCCCCACCTTGGGGAGGTGAATCTTCTCTCTCCCTTCTCTTTCTCTAATTTACTTTTAAATAAATTTTTCTTTTTTTAACCTCAAAAAAAAAAAAAAAAAAGAAAGAAAGGTGTGATCTTAGCCGGGCACGGTGGCTCACACCTGCAATTTCAGCACTTTGGGAGGCTGAGATGGTAGGACTGCCTAAGCCCAGGGGTTGGAGACCAGCGTGGGTAACTTGGTGAAACCTCGTCTCTGCAATAAATCAAAAACTTAGCCAGGAATGGTGGCATGCGCCCATAGTTCCGGCTACTTGGAAGGCTGAGGTGGAAGGATCGCCTGAGCCCAGCAAGTCGAGGCTGCGGTGGCCGTGAGCATGCCACTGCCCTCCAGCCTGGGTGACAGAGTGAGACTCTGACTCAAAAAAAAAAGTGTGATATTGTAGACCAAATGCCACCAGAGGCCTGGCTTGGCGAGCGGACAGGGGCTCTGTTCTAATCAGCAAGGTGGTCCCTGGTGGCTGTGTCCCTTGGTGAATGGGCATGGGCTGCATTCCAGCCCCGGGTCCTCTTGGTGGGCTGTCAGGAAGGCATGACCTGCACACCTGTGGGCAGGGCATGCCCTGTCTCAATGTTCTCCACAGAAATAGCTTCCTTCCCACAGCTCCTTCTTCCCTGCTAGGCAAGGATCTACTGACCTTTGGATACATCAACAAGTCACGACATAAACACAGAACAAGCTGAGGCAGAGCGTTCAGAAGGCCGCTTTCACCAAACTTCTGGCTGTCTTTCCTGCACCACTGCTGAAAGCAAATGAGTTGCCAGGCCTTCGAGAGCAAAGAGGGTCAACTCAGGCCTTCGAGGATGAAGAGAGTTAATTTGGGCCTTTGGGGAAAAGAGGGTCAACCCAGGCCTTTGAGGACAAAGAGGGTCAACTTGGGCCTTTGAGAGCAAAGAGAGTCAACTCAGTCCTTCAGGGACAAAGAGAGTCACCTCAGGCTTTCGAGAGCAAAGACAGTCAACTTAGACCTTCAAGGATGAAGAGTCAACTCGGGCCTTTGAGGACAAAGAGGGTCAATTTGAGGACCTTTGAGAACAAAGAGGGTCAACTCAGGCCTTCGAGGATGAAGAGAGTCAACTTGGGCCTTTGAGGACAAAGAGGGTCGATCTGGGCCTTTGAGAGCAAAGAGGGTCAACTCAGGCCTTCAAAGATGAAGAGAGTCAACCTGGGCCTTCGAGGATGAAGAGAGTCGACTTGGGTCTTAGAAAATGAAGCTAGTCAACTCAGGCCTTCAAGAGTGAAGAGAGTCATCTGGGGTCTTCCAGGACAAAGAAGGTCAACTACACCCTAACGGCAGGAAACCACTTTGGAATGTGGGGAAACCAGTGCTAAAGGGAAAATGCTATCAAGTGACTTGGCATGACCCCACTGGAGGCAACAGCTCAGCCCCGAGGACCTCATGCTCAGGCCAGCAGGCCAAGGCTTGACTGTGGCCGATCTCAGACCTGGCAGGCGCCTTGTGCTTGTGGCCCTCCGGGAACATGGGAAGATGGGAGGCTGTCCCCAGGGTCCTGGCGAGGTGGGGAACTTTCTGCCCAGGAACACAAAACCTCCCAGCTGCCGTCTGGCATGGCCTCCTCACACTTGGCGAAGCTGTCCTCGGGTGCCTGCTGTCATGTGCAGCATGGACCAGAAACGGCATGGTCTGTGTGAGCCATAAGCTGTCACCCCGTGCCTCTCCCGCCATTATTCAAGCCCTGCTCTGCCTCATGGGTGCTTACAGCCCTGCCTCTGCCTTTCTAGAAAACAACTCCTCCCTCAGCTTGGTGTCTGTGGCTCCAGCTTGTGGGGGTCAGTATATGAGTTTTCTCAGGCTGCCTTAGGGCCTCCAACTTGGTGGCTTAAGCAGCAGAATCATACTGCCTTGTAGCTGCGGAGGCTGGAAGTCTGAGGTCAAGGTTGGGAGGGTCAGTTCCTTCAGGTACCGTTGGAGAGAATCTGTCCCAAGTCCCTCCCCGTTGCCATCTTGGGTGTCCCTCAGCTTGTAGAAGCATTCCCTCAACGCTAGTTACAGCTTATGCAGTGTTCTCCCTGTGTATGGCCTCTGGGTCCAGATTTCCTCTTCTTTTTTTTGAGTCAGAGTCTCACTCTGTCGCCCGGGCTGGAGTGCAGTGGCACACTTACAGCCGTGCTGGGCTCAGGGCGATCCTTCTGCCTCAGCCTTCCAAGTAGCCGGAACTATAGACACGCACTACCACACCTGGCTAATTTTTGATTTATTCTAGAGACGAGGTTTCGCCAAGTTGCCCGGGCTGGTCTCGAACCCGCGGGCTCAGGCAATCCACTCGCCTTAGCCTCCCAAAGTGTGGGATTACAGGCTGAGCCACTGAGCCTAGCCTTGATTTCCTTTTCCTATAAGAACATAAATCATATCAGATTAGGGCCCACCCTGGTGTGACCTCATCTTAACCAATTACAATGGTTACAAGCCTATTCCCACATAAGGCCACATTCTGAGATACTGGGGTTTCGGGTATCAACACTTGAATTTTGGGGATCCGCAATTCAATTGTGACAGTCCGAGGTCATCCACACAGTGGACAATGAGTGGATAAGGTTACAGATGTCCTCCTGCCTTTCAAAAAAGTTTCAACACGTGACTGTCTAAAATCAGGCCTAACAGGCCCAGGATGGTCTTGTAAATTTCCTATGACTTTCAGCTTCTTGTTCCCATAAGCACAGACATGGATCTCTGAATGCCATTCCTGTCCTCCTCCAGGAAGAAAGGGTCTCTCCAGGCACCAGGATCCAGTCACCTTTGGACATGCTGAGACATTATTCCCAGCCTGCTCTCAACTGCAGGGAATAATCTGAACCAGAGAGCGCTCCAGGGTTAATATGTAGTGAGCTGTTCTGCAAAACAGAAGAACCCGGTGACTGTCCCAAGTTCGGCCTCTACCTGAGTGCTCAGGTGAGGTGATTTTCCTGGGTGTTAACACAGCAACCCTTGCTCTCCAATTCTTTCCTTTCTCTACACCTGGATTTTTTTTTGGCAGGTTCTCACTCTGTCACCCAGGCTAGAGTGCAGTGACACAATCACAGCTCACCACAGCCTCAACTTCAGATCATCCTCTCACCTCAGTCTCCCAAGTAGCTGGGACTACAGGTGTAACCACACTACACCTGGTTGATTTTTTAAATTTTGGGGGGAAATAGTTTCTCACTGCATTACCCAGGTTGATCTGGAATTCCTGGGCTCAAGCAATCCTCCTGCCTTGGCCTCCCAAAGTGCTGGGATTACAGGTGTGAGCCACCACGCTCTGCATACATGTCACTAAATTAAAAGGAACCCATCTCCCAGTCTTTTGCATGGGTTGTTTTCGAGGCAATTAAGTGAAAGACCCTACCTGTTAAAACACAAAGATTTTTTTTTTTTTTACTTTTTCATGATAAATCGTGACTAGAAAAAACTACTTTACAATCATGCTAAATGTGACATTTGGCTGCCATTGACAGTGGCTGCACTCGGACAGAGGGACTAGAGCAGAGGAGCAGCCCGGCCGGGGGACACAGCCCCGCTTATAGCAAACCCCATGGTGAGATGACCCCACAGTCCAGGTTCCTCCATGACAGAGTTCAGCATCTGGAACTAGAGGACAAAGGTGCAGAAGAGCGACTCCCTGGCTCTCGGTGTCGCAACCCCAGGACTGAGTCAACCGCTCTCTCTCACCACCTGTGAGTCCTGACCTCCCGCTTTCACCATCGCCAGGGAGGAATGTGGAGAGGCCCCGTGTCCTCCTCCTTGCTTTTATTTCCTTATAGCCTTCCTTGGCACACCTGTCCACTTTCCCTCCTGAAAGGGATGGAATTCAGGTGCTACTGTGGCCAGGAGCTGCCTACCCTGAGACGTAGGAACACAGCTGACCCGGCAGTCCCAGCTCCACGGTTCCATGTCATGCCCCTCTGTCATGAGCAGCCCTGCTATGGCAACCCGAATGGCTGCCCCTTGCTTTTAAATTTTGAGTCAGAATCTCACTCTGTCACCCAGGCTGGATGGCGTACAGGGGCTCGATCACGACTCACTGCAGCCTCGACCTCCTGGGCTCAGGCGATCCTTCCGCCTCAGCCTCTCGAATAACTGGGGCTACCTGCACACCACCATGCTCGGCTGATTTTTTTTATTTGTATTTTTTGTGGAGACGAGGTCTCGCTATGTTGCCCAGGCTGGTCTCGGTCTCTCGGGCTCAAGCGATCCCCTCGCCTTGGCCTCCCAAAGTGCTGGGATTACAGGTGTGAGCCACCGTGCCCGGCGGCTGTCCCTTCGGTTGGTGAGGTTTCCCGGTAGCTCCCTGTCATCTGGGGAAGCCCTCGGATTCATTCTCCATTTTTTTATTGGAAGGGTTCAGCAACTCAAAAGCAGTAGAAAAAGGATCAGTCCAAAAAGCCAAGTACACAACAAATTGAATACGTCTACTCAGGACATGCCGTAGAGCTGTGAAGGACAAGGCACACATTTGGTATCACCTTTAACGCTGGCAAATCCCTCCACGTCGACCAGACACTCCTGGCTGCTGCCTCCCCTGGTCTCATGGAACCTCATTTCCCTCAGCTGTAATTCAGGGTGGAAAACTGCGGGCTGAGGTTGCCCCGTGAAGATATGAATTTCCTCAAGGCCGGATTAATCTCTGCTCTCACATGGTAAACAAACCCCTGGGCAAAGAAGTGTTTTACGTCTGCCCTGGCCCGCCCAGTGACACCACACCGACTTATCACTCATTCACTCCTACTTATGTTCTTCAGACAGCGCTGACAGGCTCATCATCACACTCTACCTGCTAATTTACCCGGACTTCCCCATCATGGGAATGTGCCCACACAGACAAGCCAAGGGCCACACTCTACTAGCTCTTTCCACAGAATTTTTTTTCCACAGAATCATTTTTAGGGCGCAGTGGAAACGTGGATGTGGCCTGTCATTTAGAGTCACTCGGAGCCGTGGTTCTCAAAGCGTGGTTCTGGGTCCAGCGGCACCAACACTACCTGGGAACTGGCCCAGATGGAAATTCTTGGGCTCTTCCCCAGACCTACTGAACCAGAGACTTCAGGGGCGGGGCCCAGCCTCCTGCTGGCACAAGCCTTCACCCAGGTGAGCCTGAGGCACGCTGAAGTGTGCAAACCACGGACTCAGAGTAGTATCAACTTGAAAGAACCCAATGTTGGAAGGCGTCTCTTCTTGCTGCTGGTTGCGGGGGAGAAGGTTTTCCCAGAGGTCATATGCCAGAGGCCCCATTCGGTGTGGTGTGACCTCAACTCCTGGCTGGACATTTCCAGCTTGTAGTAGGAACACCAGCTTTACTGGTACTTCGACATTGTTCTTGAGTTGACCCAAGAGCTCACAGGAAGAGGAAAGAATGCAGAAGGACTTTGAAAGGGCTAGATATGAGCCGCCTTCAAGGCTGGTCCATCAATCTCCATTCAGGCAGGAAGTTGATTTGTGGCTGGGCGTGGTGGCTCACGCCTGTAATCCCAGCAATCCCACAGATTGCTTAAGTCCAGGAGTTCGAGACCAGCCCAAGCACCATAGCAAGACCTCATCTCTACCAAAAAAAAATATAAATTAGCTGGGTACGGTGGCGTGTGCCTGTAGTCCCAATGACTCGGGAGGCTGAGGTGGAAGGATCACTTGAGCCCAGGAGGTTGAGGTCGTGGGGAGCTGTGACTGTGTCACTGCACTCCAGTCTGACAATGGTGAGACTCCCAACTCAAAAAAAAAGAAAGAAAGAGAAAGAAGTCGACTTGAAAAAACTAATCAGAATCATATACCAGGCCAACCAGGAAGCTGAGATCTATGGGGGGGGGCGGCTGGGAGGGCAGAAATATGATAAAGCACCCTTCATGAAGTGAACACATCTCTCAAATCAACCTGGAGGCCTTGTCAGACGGAGGCAGGAGCTTGCTTCACAGAACTTGAAGCCACATGCCTAATTTTCAGATTCAAGTTATCACAGACCTTTGCTAAGTGTTGGATACGGGAGTGAGGTGAGGTGAGAAGGAAGAGGCCAAGTAGTTGAAACTGTCAGCAAAAGCACCCCCAGCCCTGCAGAGATCTCAGTGGCTGTTTTCTCCTTCTAGCCTATTAAGCTCACACCTGTAATCCCAGCACTTTGGGAGGCCGAGGTGGGGGGACTGCTTGAACCCTGGAGTTCAAGACCAGCTTGGGCAACATAGTGAGACCGCCCATCTCTACAAAAAAGAAAAAAAAATCGCCAGGAGCAGTGACACGTGCCTGTCATCCCAGCAACTTGGGAGGCTGAAGTACAGGAGGTCAAAGTCATGCCTCAGCTGTGATCGTACCATTGCAGTCCAGCCTGGGTAAACAGAATGAGACCCTGTCTCGGAAAAAAAGAAAAAAAAAGAAGAAGACGTTCTCTGCCATTTGAATCTAATTCAACCGGACAGCCCTTGGGGAAACAATCCTCTCTTCACCTTGAATCTGATAAGCACCGGGATACTTTAAAGCAAGGGTCAGCAAACTATGGACCAAATCTGACCCATTGTCTGATTCTGCATGGCTTAAGGATGGTTTTTTTTTTAATAATTGGGGAAAAAAACCAAAAGATTATTTTGTGCATATGAAAATTATATAAAATATCAATGCCAAGGTCTATAAATAAAGATTTTATTGAAATAGCTCCACCCATTTGTTTACATATGATCTGCGGCTGCTTTTGGGTTGAGAAGTTGCCAGAAGCACATGGCCCCATGGGTCAAAGTATTTACCACTTGGCCCTGTCTAGAAGAGATTGCCAACCCCTGCTTTAAAACAAAGGTCTGTGGTTCATGATCCCAACAAGATCACTACCCAGTTTAGCTATGCATCGTCACATCCAAAGTAGCTTTTTCTGTATCTCGTTTGTGGTTGTGAATTCTCCTTGTGAAAGCTAAGTCTACTACGTGTTTCAAGGGTACAGTTTTGAATCTCACCCCACCCTTCACTGTCCTGCTCATTCAGAACGTCTGTCTGTCTGTCCCTACTCCTGGGGGCAGTGAAAGCACCCTGTGTGACCATTTGTTCCAGTTCCACAGCAGGATAGAAACTGCGACTCAGGGCACCGTTTTCTCTAAGAAGCATGTTCTGTTTTTTGCCTCCTATCTCATTCACCAAGTGTCCCAAGGGTTTCCCCTTCAGTCACCAGGGAATTCGAAACTATTTTGACATAATCTAAGAACCAAAGACCTGTTTGTTTGTTTGGGTTTGAGTCGGGATCTCACTCTGCTGCCCAGGCTGGAGTGCAGTGGCAGGATCACAGCTCACCGCAGCCCTGACCTCTTGAGCTCAGACAATCCTCCCACCTCAGCCTCCCGAGTAGCTGGGACTTTGGGAGGCTGAGGTAGGAGGATCGCCAGAGGTCTCAAACTCCAGGGTTCAAGCAATCCTCCTCCGTCAGCTTCCCAAAGTGCTGGGATTACAGGCATGAGTCACCACACCCGACCAAAGATCTGTTCTTCAGAGGATAAGTGACAATTTTTTAAAAACTATTTTTTTCATTTAGCGATCAACACCCTTGATATTGAAACTTTGAGGTGACGACGACGGTAAAAATCAAACTGGGGTCTGCACATCACTTTTTGTTGTTATTCACATGCGATGCCAATATCAGTTGAAGAAACAAACAAAAAAACATGTAAGGACCGTTAACAAACTAGAAAGCATCTCTTGATTTGGAACTTCAAAAGCCAACCCTATATTCATTCACCAGGCAGCTGCCTTGAACAACTGGGTGTAAACCACCTGTTAGGAATTCTCAATACAGGTCAGGGAAGTCAACACAACACGTGGGGTCACCAGCACGAGTTCTTGAGAGCACCTCCCAGCCAAGTGACAAGTGAGTGGTGTCTGAGAGCGGGTCCCAGAGCTCCAGCCCCAGGTGTCTTCTGCGGAGCTGAACTCTGTTGGCGACAGTCTGCTGACAGCTTCCTCCCAAGAGGGAAGCTGCAGTCTTTCTGGAACAAGCACTATTAGCCACAATTAAAAGCCCAAAGTGTGACCCACTCATGGCTTTTCCTTCCAAGCCATAGTATAGCATCCAATAGGCAGTAGGAGCCCTGAGAGCCTGGGGACAATGACACACCCAGCCCACTGCAGCAGTGAGATGGCCACCGACATCCCTGTCCAATGGCTGAGGAAGTCGAGCCGCCAAAGATTTCACCTTATTGAAGCAAGATCCGAGGGTAGCCAGTGGTAGAACTGGATTATAAACCAGGCCGGCTAAGCTCAGATGCCCTCTCGACCACGTGGCCACATCCTCCACAGAAGTGGCGGCCCAGCTTTGAGGGAGTCACTTGATCTAGCTTTCCCATTTAAAGAAGGAAGAGGGCTGGGCTGATGGCTGACTTCTTGGGGCTTTGGCTCTCTGGGGCTGCATGAATTCTCTCTGGGGTTGCATTAATTCTCTCTGGGATTGCATGAATTCTCTCAGGGGCTACATTCATTCTCTCCGGAGCTGCATTAGTTCTCTCTGGGGCCGCATGAGTTCTCTCTGGGGCTGCATTAATTCTCTCTGGGGTTGCATTTATTCTCTCTGGGATTGCATGAATTCTCTCTGGGGTTGCATTAATTCTCTCTGGGATTGCATGAATTCTCTCAGGGGCTACATTCGTTCTCTCTGGGGCCGCATTAGTTCTCTCTGGGGCCGCATGAGTTCTCTCTGGGGCTGCATTAATTCTCTCTGGGGTTGCATTTATTCTCTCTGGGATTGCATGAATTCTCTCTGGGGTTGCATTAATTCTCTCTGGGATTGCATGAATTCTCTCAGGGGCTACATTCGTTCTCTCCGGAGCCGCATTAGTTCTCCCTGGGGCCGCACGAGTTCTCCCTGGGGCTGCATTAATTCTCCCTGGGGCTGCATTAATTCTCCCTGGGGTTGCATTCGTCTCCCTGGGGCTGGCATTAGCTCTCTCCGGGGTTGCCTTGGATGAAAAGCCCGGTTCATCCGCAGCGGGCGGAGTCGAGCTGTCTCCCAGCTGGAGGCTGTGTCCCAGCCTCACCAAGAACAGCACTGGCGGGACAGCCCAGAGGGGCGGCCGCAAGGTGCCCCAGGACCGGGGCGCCCTCCCGGACTCCGGGGTCGCCCCCCAGCCGGCGGCCAGAGGAGCGCAAGAGCAGCCGCAAGCCTGCCCGGCCGGCCCGGTCCAGCTTGCGGCCCGCGGGGAGGGGCCCGCGAGGGCGACCGCTCGCTCCCACGGG
>NW_007257738.1:362128-397395 GCF_000164805.1 Carlito syrichta | reverse complement strand
TTGGCTGCGGGGTCGGACTGGGCCCGGACCCCTCTTTCCCCTTTCCTTCTTCCTGCCTCCCCCTCTCCCTCCCTTCTTCCTTCCTTCCTTTCTCCGGGAGGAGGTCTCACTCTGTCACCCAGGCCGGAGGGCCGTGGTGTGATCACGGCTCACTGCAGCCTCCAGCTCCTGGGCTCAAGCGATCCTCCCACCTCAGCCTCCCGAGTAGCTGGGATCACAGGCCCGCACTACCGCGCCGTGCTGCGTCTCCTCCTCTCCGCCTCCTCTTCTTCTCCTTCCTCCTTCCTCCTTCCTTCTTCTTCTTTTTTTTTTGTCCTAGAGACAGGGTCTCACCGTGTCACCCAGGCTGGTCTCGAACTCCTGAGCTTGGGCTATCTTCCTGCCTCAACTGACATGAGCCACCCCACTCCCCCGGCTGGAGAATTTGCATTGCTGACAAATCTGGAGTGAGGCTGAGGTGTTAAGGTTGCTGGTCCTGGCATGGCACTTTGGAAACCACAGAGCTGGGAGCACAGACCACTTCTGTGGGGAAGCAAAGCTGGGCAGAACACTGGTCAGGTGTGTGCGTGCGTGCGCGCGCGCGCGCGCGCGCGCGTGTGTGTGTGTGTGTGTGTGTGTGGCTTTACTAGCAGGTTTAGCCTCAGAAATCTTTTCTGGCAGATTCCACCTTTTCTGTCTTTAAGAATCACAGAAAACAAAAATGCAATAACACAGTGATTACCTCCAGATCATTTGTCTGTTTTCTTGTCTGACCTGAGGGGTATTGTAAACATGGAGAACATTTAAAAGGAAAATGAAGGGTGAGTTTCTACTGTCTTTTTAAAAAATACGGTGAAATACTCGCAACAGAAAATCCCCCGTGTTCACCGTGGAACGTACACAGTTCGGGGTACCGAGTCCATTCTCACTGTTGTGCAGCCATTGCCACCATGTCTCCAGAATTTGTTCGTTACCCCAAACCAAAACTGTGCCCCCGTGAAACATGAACTCCCCATCGCCCCTCTGCCAGCCCTGGCAACCACCATCCCACTTTCTGTCGCTGTGATAGTGACAGCCCATGGTACCATATTCATCCCTTTGTGTCCGGCTTGTTTCACTTAGCGTAATGCCCACAAGGTTCATTCTTGTTGTAGAGTGTGTCCAAATTCCTTCCTTTTTCAGGCTGAGGAATATTCCATGGTATGTATACTCCACACTCGGGTATACACTCATCTGTCTCTATCATAGTTGGGGTCCAAGAACTCCCCCAGCCATGCTTTCTGGAAGATGGTGGTATTTAGGGAGACACAGAGGCCGCTTTTCCCACAGGTGGCTGGACCCACCCCTCTGGGCTTCCTTCCCTGCACCTGAGGAGAAATAAACCTCTTTTTTTTTTGTCTTTTTAAAAATATTTTATTTTAAAGATATGGGGTACAATTCAGGATTAAGTATACAAGTTGGTCACTTTGTTGACACACACAGGGCTGCAGTCAGTGGCCTGGGGCGGCAGATCAAAGGGCCTCATTGGGTAGAAAAATGCAGCTTGGGCTGAAGGAAAGAAACTTTGTTCTCGAAGGTTTGGAAAAATGACTCATGGTTACCATCCTGCTGTCAGATATGCATGGGTAGAAGGGTAACGCTGTGACCATTTCTTTAAGTCAGTGTTTTCTCTGTAGGGTGGTACTTCTGCAGTGGAACTCTTGAACCCTGGACTCCAGACCCCTGTAAACACACTCTTGGGCTAGGCCAGCAGGGTTCTCAAAGTGTGGTCCATGGACCAGTCGTATCTGCATCACCGAGGAACTTGGGAGGAATGCAGATTCTCAGGCCCCGTACCAAATCCACTGAGTCAGCAGCTGTGAGGCAAGTGGTTTCTTCCACATACTTCCTCAGTCCTTCATTCAAGTAAGATCTATGTATCACCTCCCAGAGCCAACGACTGTGTTGGTGACGGCATTGGGCCATGACAGCATCGGACAGCAGTCCAGACAGCCCCGCACCCCCAGGGATGGCATTCTTATATGTCAAGCATGGAAAGAAGGGAAAAGCTATTTGAGAGGGAGAAGTGTAGATGAATAACTAATATCAAGGGGCTCAGAGACAAGCACTGCTGCTCCTGAATGACTCAGGGCCAAGAGCAGTGGGTCACACCCGTAATTTCAACACTTGGGGAGGCTGAGGTGGGAAGATTGCTTGAGCCCAGGAGTTCAAGATCAGCCTCAGCAACATAGCGAGACCTCATCTCTACCAAAAAAAAAAAAAAATTAGCTGGGTGTGGTGACGCATGCCTGTAGTCCCAGATACTCAGAAGGCTAAAGCGGAAGGATCGCTTGAGCCCCAGAGGTTGAGGCTGCGGTGAACCGTGATCGAGTCACTGCACTTCAGCCTGGGTGACAGAGTGAGACCTCGACTCAAAAGAAAAAAAAAAAAAAAACAAACAGCCAATTCTAGCGAATTCCAGCAATCAGCTCAAATGCTCAAATTCATTCCAAGAGACTTTGGAACCAAGAGCTGGTGGCAAACAGAGCGTGTCTTAGCATGTAGGCCTCCCAGTCCTCGGAGTATTACGGGACTAACCCCAGGAACATGAGAGTGATTCTCTGAGGACTCAGCCTTGACCCTCCCCTTCTCCAAACCCCGATGTCCAATTTATAACATCTCGATTTCAAGGTACTATAATACATAGTGATGTTCATAGATCCATTGACTCCACCTTGAGGACCAGACTAACTTAAATTACAACCTATTTGGCAGATTTTGCCTCCAAATCTAGTTCTCAGTCTTAATGACCTCTAGTATCACTGGCAATTACTAATATTTATTACACACTTACGGTATCCAGGCCCTGTGATAAATCTAATTGAATTCCTTCCTCACTATCATGCTGTATTATTATCAGGGACCATTCTTTATTTTTCTTTTTATTTTCTTTATTATGAAAACTTTCAAGCATACATAAATGAGACAGAAGATTCTGTTGAGCCCTCACTTCTCCATCAGCTGGATTAATTCAGCTTCAATATGTTGCCAGTCTTGTCTTAGAGAATATTACAGTCCATACATCATGGAACTGCCACACAGGGAGGTTGGGTCAGTTACCCAAGGTCACACAGCAGGCGGTGGGAGAAACGGACTTAAAGGCAGCCCTGGGCCTATTGCACACACAGGAAGGTCTACAGCCATGCTGACCCTTGTTCTGCACTGGCCTGGTCACCTCAGTGGAGAAAATGGTGTCCAGGGGTGTCCAAATTTTTGGTTTCTCTGGGCTACATAGAGTAAAGAAGAATTGTCTTAGGTCACACATAAATTATGTAATATAGTTAGTGGATACAGAACGTAAGACTTCTTTTATTTTTTTGTATTTTTTATTATAAAGTTTAGGAAAAATGAGAACAATATAAAACTAGTGGGGGAAATTTGACTTTGTCTTAGTAAAATGAATCTATCCATGTCTGGCTCAACGGACGTGGTTGCAGTTCACAGTAAGTTCTCAAGGTGCTCGTCAGAAATGTATGTTCAAAATTTGTTCTTTGCACGCATTATCATTGAACACAGCAGGTCACAAGCGTACGTGCTGCCAGCAAGCGATGTCATGAACAAGGCGTGACTGTGAACTTCAAAAATGGAACTACACATGGGGTCACGAAGAAAATAAACGCTACAAAACACACGATGCTAAAAGATTTTGCAACTGTCCTGGGCCACATGCGGCCTGTGGGCCCAGGTTGAACATGCCTGGTGTAAATCCTGACTCAGCAGAACAGCGATGACTCTGGTCCTTCAACAAGCTTCCGGATGTTTAGACAGCTGGACCCAGATAGAAGTTCCTCGCTCCCCGTCCGAACCACATGCCACAGAAATGAGCGGAAAGGGCCGTAAATGGATGTTCTGCTGGCTTGACTTACTAGGCTTCCCCAAGCCATAATGAGGGTGTGGTCCTCGGTGGGGACAGAGTGACTGCTGGGTTATGTCCTCACTGGCAGGCGTGGGTTGTGAGGGTACAGGGGACACGTCCCAGGTTTATAGACAAAGAAGGTGAAAGAGTGACGGATCATCATCCTCGGAGCAAAAGATCTGTCTTAAGGTAACCTCGCAGTGTCCGAACAGCCTGCCTGTTTGGGTTCTTTCCCGCCCCCGATGCCTCCTGTCCTCAGCCGTCAAGGTCTTCACGGTCTGCCTTGTCATCACAACCTACCTTCAGTCCAGAATCAGGCACCTCATCCTCACTGTGGAATCGATGCCCGAGGAGCCTTAAGGTGCTACTTTTTCCTGGAATCGCTGTATTTTAACAGAGGAAGAAATCCACTGATTTAAACAGAGTCCAGGAAACTGTCATTGTGAACTTGAGCTAAAGGAAGATTTTAGAGCAAAGGGCTCTTCCCAGCTTCTGGGACAGGACACCCTGGGGCCCCTCCCGGCACCGCGTGGCTTGCCGCACCGCTCAGGGGGTGGACCAGGTGTGGCCTGAGTCATAGTGCTCCATGGCTTCCTCTGTCACCCTCACACACCACCCACTCTACCAGCCACCGAGTGGAATGTTCTGGCAAGTGGGGGCAGGGCGTGGAGAGGCAAGTGCATACGCATCCCAGAGCTCGTGGGTCGACCAGCAGTGGAAGGCGCCAAATAGTCTCATCTCTGTCATCACCCGAGGGACACACCACTGCCTCACTTCAAATTAAAAAGCAAAACAAAACATTACCGACAACAACAAAATCAAGTTATTTTTGATATAAAAATGTATATCTCTGTCACCCAGGCTGGAATGTAGTGGCACAATCATACCACACACACACACACACACACACACACACACACACACAAAAGTATATCATTTTTTTTAGTGGGTGAAATAAAAGCTACCAATTAATTCTTCACCTCCGTATGTGGTGAGACCAAATAGCATAATTAAATAATATATCTGTTATTCTCGAATAAAGTTTACCTCCCTTGGAGTCTTGGGAGGGAAGCTTTTGGTTCTTTTAGTGTTTCCTGGGGAAGTGACACAAGGAATTGCCCATGGTGTCCACTCAGGTCAGCAGCAGATGCTGAAAGCTTTTGGTGATCTGGAATGTCACTGCTTCAGAGAGCACTAGAAAAATGTATTTTGGAAAATATTCTTCTGGGCAATTAATATAAACTCCCTGAGAAATCAAACTAAAAAAGGAAGCAGAGACTCTTGTAATTCCTAGGGTGCCTACCTATTTCACCACTTAAAAAATAAACTCATTAGTTAGCTGCTTTGAGAAATCATCCCAAATTGCCAGGCATGAAAACAGTGAGGCCACATGCATTATCGCTTATTTATCAGATAATAAAGAAATAAAATGCATTCATTACAACTTATATTTTATTTATTATGATTTATGGATAAATAGAATCTACTTATCATCTGGTATAAGAAATGCAGACACTTACAAATGTCCCGTTTTTTTCACTTCAGGTTTAATTATACGGTGCCAGAGTTTGTCCAAGTGTACTTATCTGACAACCTGTTTTAGTCAAGTTCTAGAAATTTAAAATAATATAGACAATGGACTGGAAGTTACTGTGAATAAATATACTTTTTTTCTTTTGAGTCAGGATCTCACTGTCCTCCGGGTTGGAGCGCAGTGGCATGATCACGGCTCACCACAGCCTCCACCTCCTGAACTCAACTGATACTCCCACCTCAGCCTCTTGAGTAGCTGGAACTACAGGTACACACCACCACACCTGGCTAAGTGTGTGTGTGTGTGTGTGTGTGTGTGTGTAGAGATGAGGTCTCACTATGTTGCCTAAGCTGGTCTTGAACTCCTGGGCTCCAGCCATTCTCCTGCCTCGGCCTTCCAAAGGGCTGGGATTACAGGCGTGAGCCACGGTGCCCGGCCTGAAATTAAAACTTAAAAATAAAAAGCCAAGCCTACCAAGTGGTACTAAACAGATTATAATGAAAAGACAGGCCATAATGGCTTAGCAAGGCAATGGTCTGGCCTTGCTCAGCTAAGCTCAGCTAAGCTATGGTCTGGCCACATGTTCTTTGAACTATGGCCAGGCCATGTTTTCCTGATTTTTTTTTGAGTTGGAGTCTCACTCTGTCGCCCAGACTGGAGTGCAGTGGCCGCTCCCGGCCACCGCAGCCTCGACCTGCTGGGCTCCGGCGATCCTTCCACCTCAGCCTTCCAAGTAGCTGGAACTACAGGCGCGCACTACCATGCCCGACTAATTTTTTTTGATTTATTGTAGAGATGAGGTCTCACCTGCCCAGGAGGGTCTCGAACCCGCGGGCTCAGACAATCCACTCACCTCGGCCTCCTAAAGTGCTGGGATTACAGGCTGAGCCACCGAGCCCGGCTGTTTTCCTGATCTTTGACTCCCTCCCTTACCTTGGGGAGGTGAATCTTCTCTCTCTCTCTCTCTCTCTCTAATTTACTTTTAAATAAACTTTATTTTATAGTCTAAAAAAAAAGAAAGAAAAGACAAAACTTTCTGCTCCTATCTCCAGTCCGGCCCTAGACTTTTTCTTTATATTGTGGTATAAAGAAACACATAGCATAACATGTATCATCTTAGCTGCTTTTTAAGTGTCTAGAACAGTAGCGTTAATATATGCACATTCAACGTGCAACCCATCTCTAGACGTTTCTCAGCGTGTAAAACTGCAATTCTATACCCACTGGGCAACAACACCCCTCCCCCTCTCCCCTCAGCCCCTGGCCACCCCCATTCTACTTTCTAAGATTCTGACAACTTTAGAGGCCTCTGTAAGTGGAATCGTGCAGTATTTGTCATGTTGCGACTGGCCTGTTTCACTCAGCATGATGGCCTCAAGATTCAGCGCGCCGCAGCATATGACAGGGTTTCTTTCCTTTTCAAGGTTGAACAAGGTTCCGCTGTACATGAATGCTGCACATTTCCTTCATTCATTCATCCACTGATGGACTCCTGGTGGCTTCCACGCCTCGGCTCTTGTGAATTACGCTGCAATGAGCACGGGAGCGCAGATAGCTTTTCGAGACTTTCTCTCCAATTCCTTTGGAAATATTCCCAAAGGATATATGGATGGATCACGCAGTAATTCTGTTTAACTTTTTAAGGAACCTCCCTACGGTTGCCCACAGTGACTTTTGAAGTCACAATTCTACAGAGATGTAATGTACACCTCAGACAATTGGACAGTGTACACTTCCACAGTTCTCGGCATACTCACAGAGTTGTACAATTGTCACCACAATCACAGGAAGCTTTCATCACCCCAGAAAGAAACCCTGTGCCTATCAGCAGTCACCTCCCAATTCTCCCTTCCTCCCCCGGTCCTGGGCAACCATCAGTCTAGTTTCTGTCTCTATGAATTTGTCTCTTCTGGACATTTCCTACAGATGAAACCGTACGGTATGTGGTCCGTTGTGACCGGCTTCTTTCACGGTAATTATTTTCAGTTTTTGATGTTTTCGTTCCTTTGAAATTAACCTCTGTCATTCTAAATAATATCATTGTACTTTACTTCATGATATATTAACTCTGACTATATTTATAGTTATTCGAGCTATTTTCTCCAGGATGAAAAATGAGAAAATAGCTCCCTTGAAATACTCCTTTGATAATATCTCCTGCATCTCTTCTTTTCAAATTTAGCTTTAAACAATTTTTTTTTTAGTTCTTCAGTGTGTTACCTCAGGAACATTAAATAACATATGTGATTCTTAGACATTTCTTTACTTTCCGCAGGTAGGAAATTAAGGCCTTTTTAAAACAAAAAAGCCAAAAAAACCCAACAACAACAGACAGTTCTCTCCTCTTTCATCTCTCAAGATCTGACTGCAGGAACTTGACTTTCACATAGTCAAGGCTGATAACATTCACATTCTCTTCTGCAATAGTCTTCCGTCAATGGCCTCCATGTTGGTCCTAAAAATCAAAATCCAACCAATAGCATCATCCTGTCGAACCATGTATACGTCCACAGCAGAGTCAAGTGAGAGACTCTGATTACACTGTCTTCTCAAGGGTCCCACGGTTACCTTCCTTTGCAACACCATGATGTTTCCCGTGTCACCATTGAGTGCACTCCTTTTCTAAAACGGTTTCATTTGGGGAGCATTTTTACCTCACTTTGCACAATGGTTGTATTGCTTTTTTCCTCACTTTTTATAATTGTATTTATTTTTGTCTTACTGATAGAATAAACATATGCTTTCATCTAATCCTTTTTTTCTTTTGAGTTGGAGTCTCACTCCATCACCCAGGCTGGAGTGCCGTGGCATGCTCATGGCCACCCCAGTGTTGACCTGCTGGGCTCCGGGGATCCTTCTGCCTCAGCCTTCCAAGTAGCCAGAACAGCCAGACATTGTGGCTCATGCCTATAATCCTAGCACTTTGGGAGGTCAAGGTGAGAGGATTGTCTGAGCCCATGGGTTTGAGACCAGCCTGGGCACCTTGGCAAGACCTCATCTCTACAATAAATCAAAAAATTAACTGGGCATGGTAGCGAGCACCTATAATTCCAGCTACTTGGAAAGCTGAGGCAAAAGGATTGCTGGAACCCAGCAGGTCGAGGCCGCAGTGGCTGTGAACATGCTACTGCACTCCAGCCTGGGTGACAGAATAAGACTCGAACACCAAAAAAAAAAACAAAAAACCTAGTAGTAGCCAGAACTACAGACACATGCTACCATGCCTGGTTAATTTTTTATTTATTGTAGAGGCAAGGTAATTGCTCGGGCTGTTCTTGAACCCACGGGCTCAGGCAATCCACTTGCCTCGGGCTCGCAAAGTGCCGGGATGACAGGCTGAGCCACTGAGCCCGATCTTCATCTAATTCTGAAGATCATCCATCCTGTTTTCTATGACGCGGAACTCACCTTCTTCTGGATGACTCTCACCTTTACCTCTGTTCCCATCAGGAGGGGCCAGTCCATGGGCCGGGGCACAGCTGTTGTCCTGGCTCTTCTCTTCAGTGCTCTTCCAGTTAAGAGTCACAAAATGAGATCCCATGACTTCCTTCTTCCCTCCCCTCAGCCTTTCATTTTTTCTTGGAGCACACATCCTCAGTAACATTATCCCAAAGGGTGCCTGGGAAACCCATTTTCTGCAGGCCTGAAAATATTTTTATTTTCATCTTTAATCTGACTTTGTTGGAATTCAATTTCTCTCAGAATTATGGAGACATCGCTTTCATTTTCTAGCACCAGCATGAGTGATAAAGTTTAATAGGAGCCTTTTAAGAAAAATTTTTACTTTTAGAAATGGGATCTCACTCTGTCACCCAGGCTAAAGTGCAGTGATGTGACAGTTCACCCCAGACTCCACCTCTTGGGCTCAAGCAATCCTCCCATCTTAGCCTCCTGAGTAGCTAGAACTACAGGGGCATGCCACCAAGCCCCAATACATATGTATTTTAAAAAGTTTTTTTTATATTTCTGTAGATTGGGGTCTTACTATGTTGCCCAGCCTGGTCTCAATCTCCTGGTCTTACATGATCCTCCTGTCTTGACCTCCCAAAGCACTGGGATTACATGTGTAAGGTTCTGCAGTGGGCCAAAGAGCAGTCTTTATTTTATTTTTCCACTGTAGGTTTTTCCCCCTTTGGAAACTTTTACTCTTCTCCCAAGAATATGTCTAGATGTGAGTCTTTTATTTTTCATTTTCCTAAGTTCTTTCCAATTTGGAGGCACTCTTTAGCTTTGGGAATTTTTCTTCTATTATTTCTTCTATTATTTCCTCCCCTCCATTTCCTTGGTTTTCTTTTTCTCAAAAGAACTGTCAGTCAGACTTTAGTCTCCTGGACTGATCCTGTCTGTCTTTCCTACTACATCCCCTGTCTCTTGGCACTATGGGAGATTTCCTTATCTTTATATTTCATCTCTTGGATTTTCATTTAACAAAAAATACTTTTACTTTCAAAGAGCCCTTTCTCGGTTTCTTTAAAGGTGTAATGTCTCCTCACATCTCTGAAAATAGCCGTTGAAACTTCAGAAGAAAATTCCCTTCTCTTCCCTAAATCATCTGTTTTTCTTCCAGGGTATTCTTGGTTTATAGGGCCTTCTCTTTCAAGCTGCTGAACTTTCTGGTAAACTTCCGAGACTCTTTAAATGTGTCGCTTTTAAAATGAAAATTAAAAATAAATAAAGAAAAAGACATATGTAGATTTTTTCTAGGCAGATGGCGTGAATCTCTGCTACACTTGGGTAGGTAGATCTCAGTGGCCTTTTCTCTGACCAGAGAGGCTGGTGGCAGCTCTGGCATATGTTGGGGGAGCAGTGTGTGGGGTGACTCATACGAACCCACAAAAGCTGAGGGCACACATCCCTTCCCAACTGCCCGTTCAGTGACTTCAGGTTGGTTGCTTGATGTCAGTCATGGTGGAAGCGTTTATACCACAGGAATCGGCAAATGCTTCTAATCAGGACCTTTTTGCCGCCCCCCCCTCCCGAGAACAGACTGTTAAATATTTACCGACCCATCACTTGCAAGGAGGGCTAACAGGCAGGTTCACTTCAGGGATGTGTGGGTGGGGTTTCATATCCATTTTCCTAACATCTAGAATACTGAGCACTTTTTCATGTACTTAATGGCCACTTGTATATCTTCTTTGAGGAAATGTTTATTCAAATCTTTTGCCTATTATATAATTGGGTGTTGCCTAACTCCAGTCAGGATGGCCATCATTAATAACCCGAAAACCAACAGATGCTGGAGAGGATGCAGAGAAAAGGGAACGCTTCTACTCTGTTGGTGGGACTGTAAACCAGTACAACCTCTGTGGAAATGTGTGACAATTTCTAAAAGATCTAAAAATCGACCTTCCATATGACCCAGCAATCTCCCTTGTGGGAATATACCCAGAGGAACTCAAGTCATTCTACAAAAAAGATAACTGTGCACACATATCTATTGCAGCTCTATTCATAATAGCAAAAACGTGGAACCAACCATGCTGCCCATCAAAAGTAGATTGGATTTTTAAAATGCGGTACATATACACGATGGAATATTATGCAGCCATAAAAAAGGACAAAATTATGGACTTCACAGCAACTGGGATGGATTTAGTGATCTATCACAGAAACAAAGAACTGAGTACCACGTGTTCTCACTCATACATGGACCCTGAACATTTATCATAATACTACAAGAAAGGGATTGTCAGTAGCAGATCAATGCCAGGGGGTGTGGGGGGTGTAGGTCATAAAACATTAATAAGGGTACCTGATCCCAAACCCGGCAAGGTGAGGTTCAACGAGAGGCCCAAACTTCACCTGTACGATGACCACTTACGTACCCAACTCTGAATTGTACCCCACATCTTTAAATTTTAAAAAAAATTATGGGTGTTGGTCTTCATATTATTGAGTTAGAATACTTTTCTTTACATATTCTGGGTACTTTATAATAAAGTACTTTATAATAAAGTTCTTTATTAGATATATGATTTGTAAATATCCCCCCCCCCGTTTGTTACTTGTCTTTTAATCCTCTTAATGGTATATTTTGAAACAAAAGTTTTAAATTTTGATGAAGTCCAATTTATCAATATTCTTAATAGATCATGCTTTTGCTGTCATAAAGAAATCTTTTCCTTTTCCTTTTTTTTTTTTTAGTTGGAATCTCACTCTGTCACCCAGGTTGGAGTGCAGTGGCTGACACACTCACCGCCACCCCTGCGTTGACCAGCTGGCCTCCGGAGATCCTTCCTTCTCAGTCTTCCAAGTAGAAGGAACTACAGGTGCACACTACCACCCCTGGTAGAGACAAGGTCTTGCCCGGGCTGGTCTCGAACCCTTGGGCTCAGGCAATCCACTAGCCTCATCCTCCCAAAGTGCTGGGATGACAGGCTGAGCCACCGAGCCTGACTCTTTTTCTTTTTCAAGATCACAAACATTTGCTACTATATTTTCTTCTAGAATCTTTATTTACTTCTTACATTTAGGTCTGTCATCCATTTTGAGTTAATTTTAGTGTATGTTGTAAGGAAAAGGTCTAAGTTTATTTTTTGCATACAAAATAAACTTAGATATCCCAACACCATTTGTTGAAAAGACTGAATTGCTTTGAAACTTATGTAAAAAACCAACTGACCATAAATATAGCGGGTTACTTTTGGACTTTTTTCTTCTGTTCTATCGATATATAGATCTATTTTTAAGCTAATACCACATCTTATTTACTGAAGCTTTACAGTAAGTCTTGAAGTCTAGTAGGGCAAGTCCTCCAATGTTGTTCTTCATTTTCAGGATTGTTTTGGCTATCCTAGGTCCTCTGTGCTTCCATATAAATTTTAGGGTCAGCTGAGGTGGCCTCACTAGCTAGCAAGCATATCACTATAAATACCAATGGCAATTTTCACATATCAGATTATCTTTAAACCATACTTTTTTCTGTTTCTTCTATGTTTTATGTTTCAAAAAGTAAGATCTATTATTCATAATAAATTTTAGAAGTGTCTATAAAGACCCACTTCACTCAGTATGGTTCTCTAGTATCTGCTCAGACTATAATCACGCACATGTATTTCTTTGAAAAGGAAAACATAGGGTGAACAGTCTGAACTTAATGGGGATGCCAAATACCCACAGTTACAGGCAAATCAGCATAAGGTATAAATCTGCAGGGCAGCCAGGGAGAAAACTGCCTGCCTGAGAAGACAGTGAGCTGAGTGGAGACACAGTTGTAAATGACTGTACCATTCACAGGGGGTGTGACTCTGTGACAAGGTTCACTATACACGTTTCAAATAATCATATATGCCCTATAATCACAAGATTATTTATAAAATACATTTATAAACACATGATCTTTATACAAACTACATTCTTCCGAGACATCAGTGTGCTTTTTTTTTGAGTTGGAGTCTCACTCTGTTGCCCAGTCTGGAGTGCAGTGGCACGCTCCCAGCCACCGCAGCCTTGACCTGCTGGGCTCCAGTGATCCTTCTGCCTCAGCCTTCCAAGTAGCCGGAACTATTGGCGTGCACTACCACCCCCGGCTAGTTTTTGATTTATTGTAGAGATGAGATCTCGTCAAGTTGCTCGGGTGGGTCTCAAACCCATGGGCTCAGGCAATCCACTCGCCTCGGCCTCCCAAAGTGCTGGGATTATAGGCTGAGCCACCGAGCCCGGCCAGTGTGCTTTAAGGAATGACCCTGGAGCTTTTCTTTGTGATGACAAGTCCTCGAGGATAGCTTCATATGACCACAGTCAATGATGTTTTGGTGTTCATGATCTGCTACTCTTGAGCCATTTGCTTTATGGACAAAAAGAGAGATGATTCCTTTTTGTAGTCTCCTTCCGGTCCTTATTTACTTATTTTGGAATTGGAGTCTCACTGTCGCCCAGGCTGGAGGCAGTGGCACGATCACAGATACCACAGCCTCGACCTGCTGGGCTCAGGAGATCTTTCACTTAGCCTTCCAAGTAGCTGGGACTGCAGGCGTGTACCACCACACCTGGCTCATTATTGGTTTATTGTAGAGACGAGGGCTCACCATGTTGCCCAGGCTGGTCTCGAATTCCTGTGCTCAGGCAATCCTCCCACCTCGGCCTCCCAAAGTGCTGGAATGACAGGCATGAACCACCAACCTGGCCTCCTTCAGGGCTTCAAACGATTACCTTTAGTGCGTCTGTATGTGAGAAATTGCTGCTACGTTTGGAATTTCCTACCTTTAGAGCAAGGTTTTGTCTTTCTTTTTTCCCCAGTGAAGCAAGTTAACCTATCGTGTGAGTTTCCTATGGCTACTGTAACAAACTACCACAAACTCAGCGGCTTAAAACATCAGAAATTTATTCTCTCATGGTTCTGGACACTGGAAGTCTGAAATCAAAGTGTCAGGGGCGCTATGCTCCTGGGGGCTCTATGGGAGGGCTCTTCCCAGCCTGCTCCCGCTTCTGGTGGTTCCGCATGCCTGGGCTTGTGGCTGCATCACTCCGACCTCTGCCTCATCTGCACATCACTTTCTCGTCTTCGTGTGTCCTTGCATCTTCCTCTGCCTCTTTTCTAGGGATACAGGTAAGGGTTTACCCTGGTAAACTAGGATAATGCCCATCTTAACTTGATCACATCTGCAAAGACCCTGTTTCCACATAAGGCAACATTTACAGATTCCAGGGCTTAAGGCCAGATAGCTTTAGGGGGTTTAGTCCACCTACCATAGACACTGCTCTTTTTTTTTAAAGGTTAGAAAATATAGTTTACTTAGAAAGTAAATTAGAGAGAGAGAAAGAATGAGAGAGAGAGAATGAGAGACAGAGAGAGAGAAGGGACTCGCCTCTTCCGGATGGGAGAGGGGCATTTTTTTTTTAACTGTTGTTGGTCAGCCCAGAAGACTCATACCTCCTTTGGGCAAAGGTCACTGATAGGACACAGAGCAACTGAGTGATCTCAGTGAAACACAGCAGAGCTGACACTTTGGTATGATGGCTGTGGGCTCAGAGTCAGTTAGTGGCAAGGAAAAAAACACTCATCCTAGGTGTACTACTGTATGCATATGGAATTGAGAGGAAGTGCTGAGAATTGAGGACTGACATTTCTTTGAGGTGGTGTTATCGAAATTTCCAGATCCCGGAATACTTGCAGTGTAAATGTGTTGGCAAACCAGACAGCTGTTCCTCAAAAACTGGTGTGTACACATTTGTGTGTGTGTGTGTGTCATTCATGGCCGGCTTCCTTGGCCTGGTGCAAAATGAAAATGCCGGGTCCCTTGTTTAAAACGTGAGGAAAAAATACCATTGAAGGCACTAAAATACATAGCTTTTTTCTTTTCTCTGAGGTTTCTATCTTACAATGCTTATTTTCAATGTAATGACGTGGAAAATATTTAAATTATTCATATGACTGTTACTGTTCTTTATATAATGTGACACAAGTTTTAAATACAATTATATGGACATTTAATTCATATATGAAATCATCAAAATCATATAATTTGTGTGCCATAGTGCACACTACATATGTATTTTGTTCTTATAGGAGCAGTGGAAACATTGCGTGAAACAAACCCAACTATTTTTACCTCCCTTCTTGACACACGCACGTTCTGCCAACACGTTCAACCTTTGGCTCACTCATGAGTAGTGAGGTCTGAAAGGAAAAGCAACGTGAGGCTGGCCTATCTTCCTTTTTCTTTCTATGTCATCACTTTCAGTAGACATCCTCGGCTGACACATCATCAGCTGACATAGGGAAGTAACACGGGAAGAAAGAACATGATAAGGCTCCTTGGTTGCTTGTGTTTCTTAGAACACCTCGTCTTCTCTCTGCATCCAAAGCAAATTCCAGTGGGAATGCAAAGCATGGCCTCTCCTGGTTTACCCAGCCATAGTGGTCACACCTTGCCCTGTCCTTTCTCCGTCTCACTGAACCCCCCATGTCACTGGTCCACCCGGATTCTGTGCTCATGAGTTGTCACAAATGCTCCATGCCAGGGCAGCGGGAATGATGGAGGACGCATATTGGATTAGGTCCTCTGATCACGTGCATGCTCTCGCGCCCCTCAGGCTTCGCTCACAAAATGCGAATCCCGTTAAATCATGAAGAATGTCAGGATAGTGACAACAGGGTATTTGTCGGGTACAGGGCCTTTCTGAGCACTTTCTGGCCCAGGTCGCCTGCCCGGAAGGCCAGTTCTGGTTTCGGTGGTCTTCACTGACTATAAAAAATGCTTAAGTTCTTTTATACCCTTCCAGTCCTAACCTTTGCTAGCATCGCTGTTGGCAACATACTGGATGTCCCTCCAGTGTCAGAGGCAGACATAATTGATTGGATCTTTGTTTTGTTGCTTATTTTGTGTGAAATTGGACAGGTTGCTTAATTTTTCTTAGCTTGACTTTTCTCAAACATAAAAATCAGATAATGATACCTAACTCATGGTGGTGCTGTGGGGGTTAATGCTATCATATATAAATGTCTAGTTCTAGGAGTCTTACAGAACAGAGAAGTTCACAGAATGGTAGCAATTTTTATGAAGAGAGAGAATGATTTACATACGTCTACCTATGACTTCCAGTAGTGACATATTGGTGTTAATTAACATTAACGTCCAGGAAAGTTGTAAAAAACCACCACCCACAACAATACTGAGGGGAAAAATAACGCAGAATTTAGAGCTGTTAGAATGTTTTGTCCAACATGTCCAATTTTCAACAACAAAAAAGTCTAAGACAGGCAAAGAAACAGGAAAGCATGACTTTACTTAGGCGAACACAGTCAATAGAAAAAATCTACATGGGCCTAGAAACAGATTTAGCAGAAACATACCTTGCAGCTGTTATAATTGTGTTGAAAGAATGAAAGGAAACCATGTGTGGAGAATGAAAGGAAAATATGTTGATAGTTAAACAATACAAAAATAACAATAAGAAATTGAAACTATTAAACAAAAGACCCGGCTGGGCTCGGTGGCTCAGCCTGTAATCCTGCGCTTTGGGAGGCCAAGGTGAGTGAATTGCCTGAGCCCACGGGTTCGAGACCCACCCGGGCAACTTGGCGAGACCTCATCTCTACAATAAATCAAAAATTAGCTGGGCGTGGTAGTGCATGGCTGTAGTTCCAGCTACTTGGAAGGCTGAGGTGGAAGGATCGCCAGAGCCCAGCAGGTCGAGGCTGCAGTGGCGGGGAGTGTGCCACTGCACTCCAGTCTGGGCAACAGAGTGAGACTCCA
Source organism: Carlito syrichta (assembly GCF_000164805.1). Taxonomy (NCBI): domain Eukaryota; kingdom Metazoa; phylum Chordata; class Mammalia; order Primates; family Tarsiidae; genus Carlito; species Carlito syrichta. Next base: position 380,786 of record NW_007257738.1, on the reverse strand, counting down.
ACTCAAAAAAAAAAAAAAAAACAACCCCAAGTAGAAATTCTACAGTTGAAAAAGAACAATAACCAAAATGGAACATTCACTAGATGGGCCCAACAGAACATTTGGGATGGCAAAAGACTCGGTAATCTTGAAGACAGATCCATTCGCCAGTCTGAAGAAAAGAGAAAAAAAAGATTGAAGAAACATAAACAAAGCTTCAGAGACCTATAGGACAACACCAAGAGCACCAATATATGTTTAATAGGTATTTTAAATGGAGAAAGAGAGAAAGAGAACTCAAATTACTAACATGAAGAATAAAGGAGGAGGCATCATTACCAACTCGACAGAAGTAAAAAGGGAAATAAAGAAACAATATGAACAATTGTATGCCAGTGATTTAGGTAGTCCAAATGAAAAGAATGAGTTTCTGGAAAGACACAAATTACTTAAAGTGACTCAAGGAGAAATAGGAAGTCTGAATAGACCTATCACAAATATAGAGATTGAATTAATAATTAAAAAGTTCCCTAAAGGAAAAGCTTAGGCCCAGATGACCTCACGGGTGAATTCTACCAATCAATTAAAGAAGAATTAATGCCAAAAAATAGAAGAGGAAGAAATACTTTCCAGCTTATTGTATGGGGCCAGCATTTCCCTTCAATATCAATGCCAGCTAAAGACATCACAAGAAAAGAAAATTAAATCCTTTATGAGTATAAAAATTTATTCAACAAGATACCAATTTAATCCAGTAACATATAAATAGGATTATATGCTGTGACCAAGTGGAGTTTACCCAGGAATACAGGGTTTAATATACAAAATTTAATATACAAAAATAAATTTAACATACTAAATCAATAGAATGAAGGACAGAACTGCATAATAATTTTAATAGACACAGAAAAAACATTTGATAAAATACAACACCCTTTCATGTTAAAAACACTCAACAAATTAGGAATAGCCGGGAACTTCAACTTAGTAAATGTTGCTTTCCTGCTGAGATCAGGAGCAAGACAAGGGTGTCTATTCCTGCCACTTCTATTCAAAATTGGAACCAGTAATTCCACTACTAGGGATATCACAAGATAACTGAAAACACAAAAACTTGTACATGAATGTTTATAGTCGCATTATTAATAATGGCCAAAAAGTAAGCACCCCCAAATGGCCATCGACTGAGAGGTGAATAAACAAAATTTGGTCTATCCATCTGATTTTGATTTTGATTATGGAATATGATTTTAGCCATAAAAGGAATAAAGTAATGACACATACAATAACTCAAAAACATTATGCTAAGTGTCTGAAGCCAGACACTCAAGGCCATATATACTGTATGAACCCGTTTACTGAAATGTCCAGAAGAGGCACATCTATAGAGTCAGAAAGTAGATTAATGGCTGCCAGGAGCTATGGAGAGAGGGATGGCAAGTGACTCTTATTGGGTACAGGGCTTCCTTTGGGAGCAATGAAAATGCTTTGCAATTAGATAGTGGTGAGAGTTGCATGACTCTGTGCATTTACTAAAAATGACCAAACTGTATACTTTCAAAGGTGAGTTTTATGGTTCTATCTCAATTTTTGAAAATATATGAGTTAGAAAGATTGTTTGGGAGGTTCTAACCAAATCATAAGCATGACAGATTGTCACCTAAGTGGACACATCACATAACCATCACCTAAATAAAAATGAGAACATTCCTAGAGCCCCAGAGGTACCCCAGGCGCCTCCCCCTCAGTCACTACCCTCATCCAAAGGGTAACACCAAAGATGAATCTGGGTGGTTTCTGAATCTCCTCTAAATGAAATCACACAGTCTAGTCTGTATTCTCTTTATGCCTGGCTTCGCTCATTCCACATTATGTTTCTGAGATTCATGCATGAGGTTTGTATGCTTACAGCATGTTCATTCTTATTGCAGGGCAGTATGCCATTGGGTTCCAGTCTATTCCAGACCACAGTTTATTAGTTTGGATGGACATTTGAGTTGTCTCTAGCTTTCAGTTACTAGTGTTGTGAACATTTCTGTACATGTCTTTTGAAATACATACGTAAAACATTCCTCTTGGATATATTCTGCAGATTTCTGGGTCATAAGATATGTGTACAATCAGTTTTAGGAATAATGTCAAATAGTTTTCCTAAGTGTACCGATTTATACTCCCACCAGCAAAATATCAGACTCCCATGGGTTTTCTTTCAAGGCAAAAATATAAAACATGTGGTCCTTAGTATGTCAAGAAAGATAGGACTGTGGTATTAGATTTTTTTTCTTTTTTCTTTTTTTTTTTGAGTTGGAGTATCACTCTGACATCCAGGGTGGAGTACAGTGGCACAATCACAGCTCACCGCAGCCTTGACCTTCTGGGCTCCAGTTCCTCCTGCCTCAGCCTCCTGAGTAGCTGGGACTATCAGTAGAGGTGTATCACCAAGTCCGGCTAATTTTTTGTAGAGACAAGGTCTCACTATTTTGCCTAGGCTGGTCTTGAATCCTGGGCTGAAGCAATCCTCCCGTCTCAGCCTTCCAAAGTGCTGGGATTACAGGTGTGACCCATTGCGTCCGGCCAAGGCATTAGATTTTATACATGGAAAACAAATAAAAACATCTTCTGGAGAAACAGAGATGGGCAGAGAGTATACCTGCATGGTCCCGTGGCCTACATTTACATCCAAGTGGCCTCTGTGATGCATCGTCTCATTGTAAAGACAGACTTTCGGTTGTTTCTCCTGACTTGCAATGTTCTCGTTACCTGTGTTACCAGCTAGAATCCATCTTAGTAGATATTCTTGCTGTGTTAGTTAGTCCCCACGTGTCTGCAGGAGTTCCTGTTTTGATTTCTGCAGCATGCTAGGAACTGTGGTGATCTGGGAGGGGGTCAGATGACGCCCACGCTTGGGGGCTCCAGTGGCAAGCTTTGGACAGTGGAGTTGGCAGATGAAACAAACCCGGTGTACCTTGATCTATGGATCCTGCGTGATGCATGTTTCTCAGATGATGAGATGGAGAACAGGTGATAAAACGTCCCACCAAAGGTGTGAAAAAGGTGCTCAGACTCCCAGGTAGGGAAACAAACTTTATCAATGCACACGGCTCTAAAGAGTCTTTGAAAACTTCCTAGGGAGGAAACATGTCTCTGCACCACAGCTGGGTCTTGGTTGTTTGAGAGACCACCTGGACCAGGTGCCAGGTGGCTTCATGGACAGAGTCACACAACCTATCTAGGGGGCAGGAGTTAGCACCACCATTCTCCAGGTGAGCATGTAGACATTTACTGGGGGTGCTGAAAAACGTATACACATTTAAGAGATGTTGAGAGATGTTTGCTGTAATCAGAAGTGTCTGGACGCTGATGGTAACCACTTTGAGCATCTCTTGTAAGAGCAGAAGTCTGATGTGACTTGTATTCATTTTTTATTATCGGTGTATATTGAGTATTACAATTTTAATTCCTTTCTTAGAATGTCTGCATTTTGGGGGCACCCTCTGTATTAGGCGAGTCTGAAGAGACTCCTCAGAAGAGACCCTGTTTGCACACACACCCAGCTTTAGGAAGGCAAACTCTGCACACAGTAACACCCATCCATTGAGTGTCTAGGATAAAGAATTTTAGGACATTTTGGCCTGAGCTCCCAGGATGACCACCTCAAAACCAGGTGCACTAATAAACACCTGTTCCAGCCATTCCTAGGCAGTGTGAACTTCAGTGGTTCCATCTTGAATAACTAGCTGACCTGGGGGAGTTGGGACTCCGAATGAAATACCGGAAACAGGAAGTTTTCTTGACACCAGCAGGCATCTCCAAATGCAGGCGCTGTCATTAGGAGAGTTGAACTAAGGCCCTCTCGCCTTTAAGGCAGAATTGCCCAGTTCAGGGACCAAGTGATGACTCCAATCTGTCACCTCCAATTCCACTTGGCTCATCTTTGAAGGCTTCTGTTCCGATACTTATGGGTTTGTGACATTTCTTCTGTTGTAGCCTTTTGGTGGCCTGATCCAAGGCGTTCTGATGATGAAGTTAAATAATGTAAACTATTTCCAGTGGAAAACTTACGTCTCGGATTTCAGGCACAAAGCAGGATGATTTCTTTACCTGATTTTCAGTTTGCATGATGAGAAATTTCTAGAACCCTGATGAGCACCCAGAGGGATCGGTAGATCTGAAAATTGAACGACCATCTTTGGGGCTGTTTATTTAAATTCAATTGATCCTTGAGAGGACCCAGGTCAATCAACTTAAACATGGGATGGGTCCAACCCTCAGCCTCTCTGCAGTCGCCCCTCTGCCGGGCCAATCGGGGGGTTTTCCAGAACTCAGAGCTGGTTCTGCTCTCTCTCCTCCTGCCCACCACCATAGCAAAACCTTCTGAGGGTCTCACTGGCCATAGGATAGATCCCAAACTCTCTACTTAGCAAGCTGGATGATTTTCAAAGACCCTCCGAAATCCAGGCTTTTATGATCAAAAGCGCACATCAAAATTTCTTAGTTGGAAAACACACGTCACGCTAAACCTGAAAAAATGACTCCAGAGCTGATATCTAACTGTCCTTTTAAAAATATAAAATCCTGGGCCGGGCACGGTGGCTCACACTTGTAATCTCAGCACTTCAGGAGGCCAAGGCAGAAGGACCGCTTGAGCCCAGGAGTTTGAGGCCAGCCTAGGCAACACAGCAAGACCTTATCTCTCAAAAAAAATCGAAAAGAAAAATTAGCTGGGTATAGTGGCACCTGTCTGTAGTTCCAGCTACTCGCGAAAGGGCTCACCTGGGCCCAGGATGGCAAGGCTGCAGTGAGCCGTGATTGTGCCACTGCACTCCAGCTTGGACAACAGAGCGAGACTCAAATATATATATTTATATATAATCCCAGATCAACCTGCCTTTCCAACAGCTGCATGCAGTTGCCCTCCGAAAGGCTGGGCACAGTGGCATTTGCACCCTTAAAAAGACCCTAAGTGCGGCAGGACTGGGCAGGGTGACCAGAAGCAGATGCCAGGTCTCTGGTTCAGGTCTCTGGGAGCCTGTGGCTGGAACAAGTGCCCTTCACCTCACCCCAGCTCAGCAAGGGAGCCTTCCTCCGGAGGCGAGAGGGCGATCCGCTCTCCCCGTCAGCAGAAACCGCCCCTTTCTTTACAAGGGGACTTTGCTCCATGATCTGAAAGGCCCAGGAACGTGTGAGGGTTTCACATCACCCCTGGGGCCCGGCAGCCCAATGACTCACTTCACAGCAGTGTTCATAAGGACAGGATGGTGGCAGAGGTCTGAACCCTGGTTCCGCAGATAGGACTCTGGGCTCCGCCCGGGAAGGGGTGCCTGGGAGGCTGGTGCCCGCTTATTTGAAAATGTGTTACTAGTTTCTATTGCTCTGAAAGAAAAATGAGACGGTGTCTCAAGAGCTGGACAAATGCCTATCGTCCAGGAACAATGGCGGGTTTCCAGATGGAAAATTAGATGCGCAACTAATGTGAAGAAGATTCCACATAGAGTACTAAGTGTGGTTAACAGGCTACCATTTATCTAAGGAAGTGGAGGATGAATGCATTTGTATGTGTGTCAGTGGAAAAAAATGGAAGGATCATTCAAAACATTGCACATTTGTTTTCTTTGCTTTTTTTTTTTTTTAAATAGGGTCTCACTCTGTTGCCCAGCCTGGAGTGCAGTACCACAATCATAACTCACCACAGTCTTGACCTCTTGAGTTCAGGCAATCCTTCCACCTCAGCCTCCCCAGCAGCCGGGACTACAGGCATGTGCCACCACGTCCAGCCAATTTTAAAAATTTTTTATAGTGATGGGGATCTCGCTGTGTTGCCCAGGCTGGTCTCAAACTCCCAGGCTCAAGCAATCTTGCCACCGCCTCGGCCTCCCAAAGTGCTGGGATCACAGCTGGCGAGCCACCTCGCCCGGCCTTTGTGTATTCATTTTTAAGCCCGTCAAACACCTCTGCCTGATTCAATGACAGGTTGTGGCACAGTTCCTCTGCACTTAGATTCCAAGGCTGCCCCCTAGGTTCCGACTCCAAGGGTCATCCCTCCACTTGGTGAGGTCAAGGTCACATGTGCGTTGGAAAGCAGCAGAGGGACGCAGCCCACCCAGAGATCCATGGAGCAGCAGGTTATCTTGGAGTGGGGTTTTGATTGATATTATTATTTTATGTTTCTTTTCGGGTTGTGGGGTACAGGTGAGGACTTGCTGCCTAAGAAAACCGCGTGCAGGTGAGATTTGGGCTGCTTCTAGTCAACCCTCTCCCCTCCCAGTAGTGAACTTGGCACCCAGCGGGTGGCTGTGCACCCCTTATTCCTCTACTCCCTCCCTTCTCTAGCAGTGCCCAATTTTTGCTGTTCCCCCCTTTGTGCCTGTGTGGCCAATACTTAGGGTCCACTTATGAGTGACAACAGGCAGTATTCTGGTTTCTGTTTCTGAGATAGTTCAAGGGAACTATTTATTTGTTTTTAAAATTTCGGGGTCAGGGCGTATCTGTGCAGGCGGTTACACGGGTACACTGTGTGGAATTTCAAAATGACGGGTGTTCACGTGTGACTCTCCCATTGAGGAATTTCAAACGATGACACGGAGGACAAGAAAATTCCAATGGCGCAGAGGACTCTCTGAGTGGCAGTCGCCTTTCTCAAGGCCCACTCTGCCTCCAGGCACACCTTCACCCAGGCAGCAGGAATCGTGGCAGAAGTCACAGTGACTCGAAACTCGGTTTCCCTCGACACTTGCTATGGGAGGTTCACGTTGGAGTGGGAGTTGGCTGAAGTGAGGGCCCCAACCGGCCGTCCAGGGCGCACACAGGCAGGCAGAGCCAAGACGGCATCAGGGACGGGTTGCTCAATCTGTTTTAAGGAACATGAGCTCCAAGTCAGGGAGAGGTCGATGGGCGTGTCGTTCTAGGTGCTCCTGCACTGGGTTTTCCGGGAACTGGAACTTCTGAAGCTGAGGCTGGCCAGTGATGTGGATCAAGATGCCATGAGAGATTCAGGAGGCAGAGAGAAAATGCCGGGATGAAGTCCACTGAAAAGGGGAGTTATTTGGAAGGGATGAGGGCTAGAGGACTATGAGCATTTTTACACTTCCCATTTATATTTTTCAGTATTTTATATATTTTTCTATGAGGACCAGGTATTGCTTTTTTAACTAGGAAAAAAGTAGAAAGGCGATTTGTATAAAGAGGTGGAGAAAGTATGGGATTTGCCCAGAACATGAAACGATGACCGGGAAGGGATGGCAATCATCAATTCATCTAGTCTAAGCCGCAAAGTCAAGCAGGTCTCAAATGTCTAGAAATCTAGAAAATTTGAGTGCAGAGCCTGGGTGGACTCCGTTCTTCATATTCGGAATATACACATTGAAATAAAATTATAATTTTGAGTTTTGCATAATGCTTTCCTTTAAAAGAGTAGAGCATCTTCTCACCTTCAAAGTTTCCCCCACCCCCCTCTACTTTCAAAAGTGTTCTACATTTTCTCTTGGCTACCAGGGAATTGGGGCTGATTCCATGTTATTTCGTATAAGACACAACTGTCTCTCCCCTCCTTTGGTTAGCTTCCATTCTTGCATGCTTTCTAAATGATTTTATTTGACACGTCTTTATTACAAGCTTCCTCCAATCCTCTTGAGAGTGGGTATAATGGCAGTAAATGATCTTAGTTGACAGAGAAACTCTATGAGTTCAAGAGGAACAGGGCTCTTTCTCATTCGCAGATGTCCAAGCTGATGCTCAGAGACAGTGATGGGATTTCATGCTTGATTCGCTGGGCTAGAATTCAACCTCTCAGACCCCTTATCCAGAGGCTTTGCACGATGCCCAGAGAGGTAAGGCCATGAGGATGGCTCTCTGTAACCACTTGTCAGGGATGGTGACAGGAAGAGACCTATTTCCTCCCACTCGTGACCACTCCCCATCTGGAAAGTGGGAGCAGTTTAGCAGGCAACATGGACACTGAGAGGCATGTTCTCAGAACCAGTCAGACAAGGCCACCCAGCCGAGAGCAGTGACAATCAACATTGCCCAATCTTGGTTTCAGACCAAGGGCTGGTTCCTCCAAAGACTCGCTGTTCTCATTTCCAACCTGGTGTGGTGACATTTCTCTTCCCACCTCAGAGCCCTCTGAGGTCCTAACCTCTACACACGTCCCTGGAGAAGCTGTGACTGTCCTCCCGTGTTGCTGGGAATCTCTCTGCGAGTTTGCCTGGACGGCCATCACAAAGCACCGCAGACCGGGGGGGGGCTTCAACACCACACACTTACGGTCTCATGGTTCTGGAGGCTGGAAGTTCCAGATCAAGTTGGCAGCAGGGTTGGTCCCTCCTGAGGGCGTGAGGGAAGGATCTCTGTCAGGCCTCTCTCCTTGGCTTGCAGATGGCATCTTCTCCCTGTGTCTTCACTCCATCTTTCTTCTGTGTGTATCTGTGTCCCTTCTTACAAGGACACATTGGAGTAAGGCTCCCCCTACTGACCTCATGCTGACTTAGCTACCTCCGTAAAGACCCTATCTCGAAATACAGTCACATTCTGAGGTGCTGGAGGTTAGCACTTCGACATAAGAATTTTGAGGAGGCCTCAATTCAGCCCACAATGCTTGCCTTCCATCTCCACGGAGGCCTACATTGCCAGGTGGCCCTCAGCCGACTTGGGAGTATGGAGCCGACCAGGTCCTCATCGGACAAATCTTCCCCATTCCCTGCGTGACCTCTGGCATTTGATTTCCTCATAGGAAACTGCCTCCTACCTGACAGGATTGTTCTGAGGATCAAGAGTAGCACTGTCTGTACAGTGCTGACACCGGGGAGGAACTTGAGAACAAGCTATGAGTAACACTGACCAAAGCAATCGGCTTTTGGGAGGAGGGTGGCCCACACCGGCTCTGGCTCAGAGCTGATGGGTCAATCACACCCATGCCGTGCCAGGCCGGTGTGGGCAGCTCCTCACCGAGTGGCTCACCTTGAAGGGCTCAGCTCCACGCCTTGTGTACAAGATGCTGCATCATTGGCTTCTCATGTCTCGGGCCTGGGTCTGGGCACTGGTTTCAGGGCCGCCATGGCCCTGTTTCTAAGACCTAGCAATTCAGCCCGGTGTCTTCACCGGTGGCTACCTCTGCCAAGCACGGAAAGTTCCTCGCTCAACCACAGGTGACTCCACCATGGTCCCCATGTCCACCAGCGGGACCACATTCCAGGTTACTTTTACCTGACACAGACTTCAAGAAACAACCATTGTCCTTGTCTCCTCCAAACGTGACGAGGCCACTTCTCAGCCTCCATGATCCCGTGGCAGGGCTCCTCCTTCCTATTCGACTTCTAGACACTCCTGCCTTCCCCACCACACACTCGTAGAAGCCTCTCGACCTTCCCATGTCCCAGGGGAGCTACTCACCTCGTGGCCTCCCCGGTCCAACGTTCAGTCCCCCAAGCTTTCAGTGGTGGACCCCAAACTTAGGAGCCCTCTCTCTCAACCCTAATTCCATCCGTCAGCACTGCCTTCTGGGTCTGTTCAGAATCCAGGCCCGCTCAGCCCTTGCGCTCTGCCCCATGGCAACCCAGGAGGGCTTTCCAGGCCACTGTCACAGCTCCCAGATGGCTCTTCCTTCCCTTGCTCCCGACAATCTCTTCTTCACAGGGCAGCCACACCGGTCTTAAAGAAACGGAGTCTGATCGCGTCAATACCAGATGTTCAAAGCCTTCCACCTCTTTCCATTTTAGCACAAAACACAATCTTGAAAGGCCCGCTGGGCCCTGGGGACCCAGCTCCTGTCCACACACCTACACCCCCCGCCATGCCCTCCCCGGATGCTCTGTGAACAGGCCGCACCACACCTCTGTTCCCTCGGCCGAAACCTTTCCCCTCAAGTCCTGAGGGGCTCGCCTTTCACTGCGTCCTTGATGTCCCCGATCCAAGGCCTCCCCTGACCACCACAAACCGACCGGCCACTTCCGCCCCACACCAGCCCTCCCCCGTCCCCTCCCCGCAGCCCTGCTTTGTTTCACCCCCAGGGCGCCACCTAGCCAATCAAATGTCCCTTGTCCCTTGCTTGTCTCCCTTCAGGACACCCACTCCACAGGGGGCACTTGGTTTTGGTCACGGATGAGTGCCTAGAGCTTAGAACCATGCTCAGCAAGGTAGGCCCTCAGCAAAGACACACCCAGAAAATGAAGGCGACTTTTCCAAAGTTGCTTATGAATTCAAAAGATTCACAAAGGTGGGGTGGGCGCGGGCGCTCATGCCTGCAATCCCAGCGCTTTGGGAGGCCGAGACGGGTGGATTGCTTGAGGCCAGGCCTTTGAGACCAAGCCAGGGCCACATAGTGAGCCGGTCTCTACAAAAAAATCCAAAAAGTTTAGCTGGCCATGGTCCATGGACCTGTAGTTCCAGCTACTTAGGAGGCTGAGGTGGGAGGATCGCCTGAGCCTGGGAGTTTGAGGCTGCAGTGAGCTGTGATTGCACCATTTTTGTTTTTTTAAGTCAGAAGCACCCAGGCTGAAGTGCAGAGGCTCACTCACAGCCACTGCAGCCTCGAACTGCTGGGCTCAGGGAATCTTTCTGCCTCAGCCTTCCAAGTAGCTGGAACTACTACCGGCGTGTGCCACCACACCTGGCTAGTTTTATGATTTATTGTAGAGACAGGTCTCGGGTTGATCTTGAACCCCTTGGCTCAGGCAATCCTCTCACCTCGGCCTCCGTGAGGCACCTGGCTGTGAATGCACCACCGAGCACCAGCCTAGGCGACAGAGCAAGAACCTGTCTCTAAAAAGAAAAAAAGAAAAAGGATTAAAAACGTAAACTCTCACAGTGGGACACTATGCAGTGGCTTGAGGAGTATAGTATTTACTGTCACAGAAGTTTTCTAAGACAAAACAACGCTGCCAGTGACTGAGATCTCCCGGAGGTGAATGTACACACAGCTGTCCATGTGGCCATGTGGACTCAGTCCCTGGAGGAAGGCTGTTTTGGGGGTTGAGCTGCTGCCTTCCTGTATCTCTTTGCACTTCTCTCTGTACTGAAATTTTTTTTTTTTTTTTTTTAGTTGGAGTCTCACTCTGTCACCCAGACTGGAGTGCAGTGGCCACTCCCGGCCACCGCAGCCTCGACCTGCTGGGCTCCGGCGATCCTTCCGCCTCAGCCTTCCGAGTAGCTGGAACTACAGGCGTGTGCTACCACGCCCGGCTAATTTTTTACTACAAATCTTTCCCAAGAAATTGCTCCTTTAATGTGTAACTTCGTGTCGAACTTAAGATTTTGCACATAAACGAAAACAGGTTTTTAACTGATATGAATGTGCTTCACTGTAGAGTCAACAGGAGATGTCCTGAGCTTAGAGATGGTTCCTTTTTCTTCTGTTGTGGTGAGGGTTGGCCACCTTCCAAATTCAACCTTATCTGACAGGGACTCTTTCTAGACTTTTATTGATCTTCCTACGTGGTAACCTGAATTTTATGGCTTCTAAATGAAGCATTTATGACTAGAAAATCCAGCTCAGTGACTCTTCTATGTACCCCTGATGACATTAGAGTCAAGGATTATTACCTTGCCCTGGTATGGCAGAGACCTAGAGCAGACCTATGCTAGATACGTCTAAATGGCCGAAGAATGGGCTACCACGGCCCTTTCTCATCTTTCATCTCTTCAAGTCCTTTTCTCTTTACTACTGATAAACAGTGTGGCCAGGTGTGGTGGCTCATACCTGCAATCCCAGCACTTTGGGAGGCTGAGGTGGGAGGATCACTTAAGCCCAGGAGTTCGAGACCAGCTTGGGCAACGTACCGAGACCCTGTCTCTACAAAAAATGTTTAAAAAAATTAGCCAGGTGTGGTGGTGCATGCTTGTCGTCCCAGCGATTTGGGAGGCAGAGGTGGAAGGATTACCACAGCCCAGGGGGTTGATGTTGTGGTGAGAGTGACCCATGATCGTGCCACTGCACTCCAGCCTAGGTGACAGAGTGAGACCTCAACTCAAAAAAAAACAAAAGCAAACAAAACAGTAAATGTTTCAGATGCCACCAGATCCTTAGCCATGGGTGCTCAAGGGGTACACCAGATCACAAGCTTTTCTCCTTAATTAGATATATAAAAAGACAGCCCTCACAGCCCTTCAAATAGTAAAGCCAGTTGTTTTATATTTTGTAAAAAGTCTCCTCTTCCTTTCATCACTGGAACTATATGGAACGGAGTTACAACAAACCAACCTACCTGCCAGGGTCACTGGGCGCACCAGAAACTGGACCAGTATCTGAAATCTGAGACATCACATGACCCAGTTCAGAGTTCATGAGGATGTGTGACCACCTGTGGCTGCCTGTGCATTATCCCAGAGGAATCCTCAAGAGCAAGCAAGGGGGAGGATAAAGATGGAAGCCTTGCCATAGCTGACGAGGAAAACCCAGAGATAATAAAGGATCTACGTGTTTTGGGGAATAACTGGTACAGTTTGGAGCCAGACCACAGTCCAACAGAGCATTTGGTCACATCCTCTGGAGTAACAAGATCCCTAGACCTGAAGTCTGGAATCTATCATGGAAACTTCCAGAAAAGCAGAGAAACAGGTACTATGATTTCCCACGCACCCAACCTTAGCTACAACAACCACCAGCATTTTGTCAGCCTGGCTTTATACACTCACTTTTCTCTCAAGTATTTAAAAAACTTCAGATTGCCATGTTATGTCATCCCCAAAGATGTCAGCATACTGGCCCTCTTGGGACTGTCAGACAATAAATACCCAGCATTACTACTGGAAAATCAGCAATGTTACTTTTAATACAGATGTGGTACAGAATGTGTAATTACAGCAGGGCAGCAATTCCAGTTAAATAAAATTAAAAACCTTTATTTCCCCAAATATAAAATTACTAAATTAATGTCTTAAAATAGAACATGGTGAAAGCTTTACATTATACTACCATTCACCACAGGATTTATGATTTACCAATTACATACTCCATTTTGGCAAAGGACGAAGTTTTTGAAACAGTTTATGAACTAATAAAGCAAAGACTGTATACATCTCCATATTGCACTTTTTTTATGTACAAGAATAAAACAGGAAGGTCAAAGTTATCGCATCTACTACAACAGCACGAATGTGTCACAATTAAACAGAATGCAGAAGCTGATGTGAGTATTAAAAATGTAGAAATGTAATACATATATATGTACAGAGTGCCGAGGCTGTATTAACAAATGATATGTACATAACAATATACTGTACTTTTTTTTAAAACTTTTTAGCATAGTTGTTTATTAATACAGGCCTTTGGTTCTAAACTGCTTGACTAGTTTTAAGCTCACATCGTTTCTTTAAGCTTTCATAGTTTAAATGCAAGGAAATGAGTATAAAAGCACTAAATCGCCTGGTTCACTGGTACAAAAATGACAATGGTCAGTTCCCTTAGGTCATCAAAAACTAGTCACAAAAATAGTTCTTGTATTCAACCTGAATGTGCCACAGGAAAAAAAATATTTTCAAGATTTTCCAGCTTAGCCTGGAGGCAGAAGGTCCCCGAGGCGTTAATATCAGTGCTACCATCCCTGCTGCAAACATCCCAGAACATCTTTTTTTTCTTTAGGCCTTTTATTTTAATACTACTCTGTAAGGAAGAATAACATTTAACTCTAGCTTGAGAGTGTCTACCACACACCTCTGTTAAGACACAATGAACATCTTGAATATTGCCAGTGAGATTTAAAAAAATATGTGCACCCTCTTAAGACTCCTATAGAAAATCTGCTAAGAAATAACACAATTCATTACCTTTCTCCCCCCTTCCCCTTGGCTTCTTTCTCCCTGTGCTCGGTCTCCCCAGTGATTAGCTTTGGAAGTCATCCTGAGTTTGCAAATGACAAAGCAAGTCCCCCACGTGGTCCATGAGGCGCGATCACACGACTGAGGACGAGCTGGTCATCCCGTGAACCATTGTGCTTGTTGGAGTCCCACTGATGGCGTTGAAGATATGCAGGGAATTTGGTAAAACGCTCGCCTTCTCCTCCAGGGGGCAGATCTCGAGGCACAGAAGAAACACAACATTACCAACGCATAACACCCCAGCCAGACAATTCTCAACATGGTGCATGCATGTCACACACTCAAGGGGTCACCCGATGGTCACTCCATCACCGTGAGTGACGGTCACCAGAGAGCTTGGCTTTGGCAGTTCGCAGAGGGAGACTTTCAGTTTATCTAATAAATGACCGTTTTCGGACCAGGATTGGAAGGAAAAAGTCAAGAACAGTACGTTTTTCCTTTACAAGTTGGTGAGCGGAGAGCCTTCTAGACTCACCGGGTCCAAAGGCAACTTGAGGTCTACCTTACACAAGCCTGACTAGGACATAGCCAGGTCTTGACCTTGAAAATGCTTTTTGAAATGAATTTGGAGCATCTGTGTTTCTCCTGGCCCCTTTTTTCAGGGCCTTATAGATTTCATCTTGGGAAAGAGAGGGTGCTACCCTTCCGACCCTGAACAAATACCTTTCTACACCCCATGGAAGGAATCTGGGTGTAAGTCTTGACCCCCAGCCAGGTGGAGACCAATAAGAACATGCACACACAAAAAGCAGTCTCCCCCCCAGTCACAACACTTTTTTTTTTTAAAGGGTTCAATCTTCATAGCGTTGATGTAATGAGACGTTTAGGTACAGCTGAGAGGAAAGCGCTGCATTAAACGTCCACAACACTCTGGGAGTTTACCAGCTTCACCCCACAATCTCTTCCTGCTTTCATCTTTTATAGCCAAATGTTGGTGTCCACTGACCAAGCTCCCCATTCTACAGGGATCTGGAAGCTCTATGGGAAAGATCTCAAGTTTTCCCCAAAATGTGTTCCCAAGATACTCTCCCTTTCTGCTTAATCATTCACACATCCGTTTCTCTAATCATTTCCAATTTTTCCTGTTTTTAAAAAATATTCAGAAGAGGGCTGCTCTCCTCTGCACGTGCAACGTCTGCCATTGCGCAAACTCAGTAATAGCCTTCGGTGAGCCAGTTTATATGAGTTAACTGGAAAAATAAAACTGAAAATTGACATTACCATCCCATCTGAATTGTTAGCATGGAGGAGAAAAAAAGCAAGTGAGTTAAAGCTCATACACTGAAGTTCGTTTCCTGCAACGGAAATGTCTTCACTGAATTGTCACATGCTAGTATAAACTGAGACAAATGACCCTGCTTCTGCTTCGCAAGACTGAAGGAGAGCAACGCATGGAACAGACGCAACCGGTTATGTGTTATCAAGGCACTACCGGTAACTACAAAGACTAGGGCGACGGTGACTCGGACAAAGGCACTGTGGTATGTGGAGAACGAACTTCTCACAAAACAGTAACGTAGATGCCGTTCTTGGACATGCACGTGGTGCCCTGATCACCTGTCTCCTCTGGTGACTATGGAGCCCACAGGCAGACTCCTACTGAAGGAATGCATGCAGGAAGGACAGAGCAGCAAAGTCGCAGGGAAGACGCCCATAGTGACAAGGAGCATGAGGGAAGCAGCCACGAGAGCCCACTGGGGCACCCGGGTCAGTTGTAAAGAACCAGAAACCGAACAGCCCCATATTTTAAATGGCAAAAGACTCTCAATGCAACAGAACATTCCTTAAAACAGGTTGGTAAGCCTGTTCATTCATAGGATTGAAGGACTAAAGAAAGCCGAAGAACAGCATGTGTATTGGTGTGTGTGTGTGTTTTTTCCTTTTTTCTTTTTAATAGATTGGAGTGAGGAGAGAGAAAGCTGATGACACAGGCCGCCTCTAGGAGCAGTGATGAGGTGGGTCCGCTCTCCCCTGGTTGCTTTAGCTAATAACAGAAGGGCAATCTGTTAGCGGTTCCCCAAATTTCCTGGGGCCAGAGAGTAGCAGGAGTGTGGTATGGTACATTTTTCTTCAGATATAAAAACTCTAGAAGAATATGGGAAGGCCTGGGTCATCAGAGGGTGTCCTTGAGACCGCCAACTAATGGCATTTCCTAGACAAGAAGAACTTCAAGTTGCCAGAGCCAGGGTGGCACCTACCTGCTCGTGCATGATTTCAGAAAGCTCTTTTGCCATTTCCCTGTAGTTGGCCTTCATTTCTTCCTGGTACTCCAACTGGTCTTCTTTAATCAGACGCTCATTGACTGCTAAGGCTTGACCGCAAGCTTCCACAAATTGCCTAAAATGATGCAGGAGGGGGAAATAAAGGCATGCAGAGGACAAAGAATGGGAACAACAGTAGCGTCTCTCTCCTGAATACGCACTTGAGAAGGCATTTTCAGTGTGCCTTACCTGAACACTTCCTTAAGCAGCTTCACTTTATTGTCAGGATACCTTTTTGTGTTTGTGTCATCTAAGAAAGCTCGGGCATATGCTAGTGGACCAGCATTGACCTAGACAGAGAGCAAAGATTTTAAGTTACATTGGGAAGGAAATTCCTATGATCACTTGGTCAGTTTCAGTTGGCATGCACCAACAGGCCTATTTAAGTGAGTTGTTCATGACACCTGTCTTCTAGGAACTCAAAGCCCAAAAGAAAACCAACCATAAGGCTCACGCAGTTATATGTGGATTGATCTCATCATCTCAGCTATCCCCAGGGCACCTGTGGTGACAGTTCATTTTATGTGAGAAGAAACCAACACTTGGAAAACACAGGGGCCTGTTCAAGCTTGAATAGCCAAGCAAAACACAGGAGATCACGGCCCAAGGCTTCCAACTCCATGAAAAGGATTCATATTAAGGTATGCAAGCCCTGGAATTAGTGCTACGTTACACTGAAATAACAGGTCAATCTGGGGAACTCAGTGAAAAATGGAAAATTAGGGAATATATGTCAGTTTTTAAAAACCAACCATTCACTTCGTTGAACTGTGTAGACAGCCCTGGGCAAAGTGGTTTGCTGTCCTTGGGCAAAGCTACCGTTTGAGGCGTGCTGAAGAGCTGATCGTTAAGTGCATTTAGCATATGGTGAGTGACCAGAATGCTGCATCTCTCTTTCAACTGGCTAAGAAGAGTTCTCCAAAGTTGGATAAGACAGGAAATATAGGAGTGTGAAGAGAAATAAGGTTGGAAACACTGGGATGAGAAGGAGAATGATCTAGGCACCTGAGACAGCCTGGGAAAGGACTGGACCATGTTATCACTGCACAGCTTTTCTGGGAAGGCTTGGAAAGCAAGGAGTGAGAGAGAGCTGTCTGTGGTTCTGAGCCATGGTTTGCAAGACTTGGACAGCAAGGGCAGGAGAGCTAGGCCACGGCACTCACACCCCACGTGAGGAGACAGGAGGTTCCAGACACAGTGGTTGGGGTCACCTGAGACAGGAGCAACTCGTGAACCACTAGCGATAACTGACCGCATGGGGACAAGACGCGGTATCTGGCTGGTGTGTGCAGAGGAATTTTGTTAGTAACTTGAGGACAATCCAAATGACCGAGCATCTAAAATGGTCAAGACAGTCCCTTTTAGTAAGATACAGTCAGGCACGGTGGCTCAAACCTGTATTCCCAGCACTTTGGGAGGTCGAGGTGAGAGGATTGCCTGAGGCTGCGGGTTCGAGATCAGCCTGGGCAACATGGTGAGACCTTGTCTCTATAATAAATAATTTAAAAAATTAGTCAGGCATAGTAGTGCATGCCTATAGTTCCGGCTACTTGGAAGGCTGAGCCCAGCAGGTCGACGCTGGGGTAGTCATGAGCATGGCACTCTAGCCTGGGAGACAGAGTGAGACTCCAACCCCCACCCCCCAAAAGAAGGTACAAACAGGAAACTGAAGAGACTTCATAAGGTCTAATACAACAAGATCTTGGAATGCAGCACCAAGAAGCCACACAGATAGCTCTCTCCTATAAAGCAGTAGACCCAGAAAGAATTATGGAAATACACAGCTTCAGAAAGTTAATTTCTCTGGCTCCAACTTTGTTACCTTGGTAGGTACAAGTATAAATGTAAACACCTCATTTCAACCCAGAATTCCTGGCTTTGTGAGATGACTGGGATTTTGTAAAATTCTAAGGTCACTAAGGGCGCGGAGTATTTTGCCCTTTAGAAAGCTCAACGGTCCAGCCCCACCCTTTACCGGCACCCCACCCTTCTTCTGGCCTTTCCAAGAAGGCTGGACGGTCCCAGGCCACATGACTGAGAGGTTCTGTTTTTAGCATAGAACACTGTGGCCCCTGGCCCTGTTATGTAATCACTCACATGGCTGGAGTATTTATGTTTACGTATTTATGTTTACTAGCTAACTTATTTTGGCAAAGTCTTTCAGGCCATAAGGAAAGAGATTAAAAACATCTGTAAATACTCTTGTGGTAAATGACATTTAGAAAAATGTTAGGCAACAGCTCATGGTTCTTTAGTATGGATCTAATAAAAAGTTGACAAAATATGATTTCAGAAAATGAGTGGAAAAAAACCCCAAACCTGTATATTATAATATTTTTGTAATTTTCTCAAGCATACCCTTCTTGAAAGAGAAAACAATGGGACACACACAGAGATATACATATAAACAAACATGTACTTGAATTATTTATAAATACTTAAAAATATCAATAAAACAAAATGTCACCTATTGTCACTGGAGGGAGGTAGTTTAACATTTACCAGCCACCTAGGAAACTGTATACATAAGGCAATTTCTTCTAAATCTCTTTTTTTTTTTTTGAGTTGGACTCTCACTCTGTCGCCCAGACTGGAGTACAGTGGCCGCT
>NW_007257738.1:354827-362108 GCF_000164805.1 Carlito syrichta | reverse complement strand
GGTGGAAGGATTGCCGGAGCCCAGCAGGTCGAGGCTGCAGTGGCCGGGAGCGGCCACTGCACTCCAGTTTGGGCGACAGAGTGAGATTCAACTCAAAAAAAACAAAAACAAAAAAAAACAAAGCCAGGAGTAGTCACAGAGGATTTAAAACAGAACATGAAAATCCTATCAGTAAAGAAAAAAACTGAGTAATCGGGCTATATTAAAATAAAACATTTCTGGCTAGGCACGGTGGCTCACTTCCGTAATTCCAGCATTTTGGGAGGTTGAGGTATAAAGATTGAGCCCAGAAGTTCAAGACCAGCCTGGGCAACACAGCAAGACCTCATGTTTATAAAAAATGAGGTCAGGCTCACTGGCTCAGCCTATAATCCCAGCACTTTGGGAGGTTGAGGCGAGAGGATTGCCTAAGACTGTGGGTTCGAGATCAGCCCGGGCAACTTGGTGAGACCTTGTCTCCACAATAAATCAAAAGTTAGCCAGGGTGGTAGCACAGGCCTGTAGTTACGGCTACTTGGAAGGCTCCCTGGAGCCCAGCAGGTCGACGCTGGGGTGGCCATGAGCATGCTACTGCACGCCAGCCTAGACAACGGAGTGAGATTCCAACTCAAAACAAAACAACAAAAATAAATAAATAAATAAATAAATTAGCCGTGTGCGGTAGGCCTGCAATCACTCACTCCGGAAGTTGAGGTAGGAGAATCACTTGGGCCCAGGAATTAGAGACTGAGCTGTGACTGTGCCACTGCACTCCAGCCTGGGTGACAGAGGGAGACCCCAACTCAATAATAATAGCAATAATAATAACAATAAAATATAATAAAGAATTTCTGAGGGTCAGTGAGGTCACTGGAATCCTTGGGTCCTCCAAACCTCTCTGGTCTTCTCGAAAAATGAACAAATAAAAATTATGGTAATCTAAAGATATTGTTATAAGAGTGAAACTTAAGGTGTTTTTTTCAGATACAATTTTTCATAGAAACCAGAAAATAATAGTTTTATAAGAAAACCTACTACTAGTAACAGTTCTTTATACTTAGAGAGTCATTTTCTTTTCTTTTTTTTTTTTTTGAGTTAGGCTCACTCTGTCACCCAGGCTGAACCTAGTGGGCTCAGGCCATCTTTCCACCTCAGCATCCCGAGTAGCTGGGACTACAGGTGCATACCACCACACTCAGCTAAGTTGTTTATTATTTTTGCAGAGATGAGGTTTCGCTATGTTACCCAGGCAGGTCTCGTACTCCTGGGCTCAAGCAATCAGCCTACTTCAGCCTCCCAAAGTGCTAGGGTTACAGGCGTGAGTCCCCGTGCTTGGCCTCTTGCTTCCAATTAGGCTCCTAGAATTCCTTCAAACTGCTGAAAACTCAGGGCAGCTTGGAGAGCTGGCTCTTGTCCCTCACTGACACTGAGTGACGACAGACCTCATGGGTGGGGCTGGGTGGGGGTCCTCAGGCTTCCTCCCACTCTGATATCAAGAGAAGTGACACAGGCACTGAAGGGGAAGGGAACGGGATAGTCTAGGCCCCTGAAGTGGACCGTGCCGGAGCGTGCGACTTGAAATTCATGAAGACGCGAGGACGCTTTCCCCTGCCCCTCCCCGCCACCCAGGCCTTGCCGTGCTGGCTCACCTGAACGCTCACGCTGCCCTGCAGTTTGAGCTGCAGCTTGATCATGTCCACTTCGGCCGAGGAGCACAGCTGCCGGAGCTCGGCCACCTTCTTGCTCATCTCGTCGATGGCCACTTCGATAGGGTTCAGGTCGGTGTGGTGCTGGTACATGACGGGGATGCGCTTCTTCACGTAGGGGAAGCAGTGGATGGCTGCGGGGAAGGGTCCCAGGGTTAGTCCAAGCTGGCACAAGCTTTACAGTCATGCTTGTGGACTTCACGATTGTCCACTTCACAAATAAGGAACCCGAAGCTTGTCCCAAGTCCCATGCTAGTGTTTTGTGGAATCATACACGTCTTCCTTTATAATTGTGTATGTTTAATGACAGACTGTATCACATGAAGTCCAGGGAGTTGGGTCCTCGTTATCTTTTTACTGGGACAAGTGAGTCTTTGAAGAAACCATGTTATCATTCCTTGTTTAATTTTCTCACCCATAAATGCTCTACTTCCTTGGAAGTTTTGAGGTCTGAGTGAGTTGAAAGATATAAAATGACGCTGACAACATAAAAAAGACGGAACAGTTTTGAGATGCCACGTAACAGATTAAGTCCAGAAAACAGTTCCAAAAATATCCTTGGGAGTGTTTGTTTTTGTCTACAGAACTTTGACTCGCATGCTAAATTTGCACAAATCTGTGAAATAAATGCAAACGAACAGAAAAATGTCAGGTTCTAATTTGAGTCTATTTCATACTTCTATCTTGCTGCTTTATATGGTATATAAATATCTATACTATTTTTATTTAACATAAATTACTAATGACATGCAGATATGTACTTAAAGCTTATTTTTTAACAAGCAAAAGCCAGATGTGGGTGGTCATGTTTGGATTCGTTACAATCTAGTAAGCAGCTGAGAAGAGTTTATGTGGGAAGGACTTATCACAGAAGAGGAAACTGGGTCAGCCTCTGTATCACTCAGAGTTCTGATGGGCCAACAATGTCTGGGCCAAGCTGGAAAAGCTGTCCGCTCTGAGGTAACCTCGTCTGTCAGCCATGTACAGGCCTATTCTAGTCTCAGAATGTTCTGTCAGTGGAGGGTGAAGGGTTTCTGTCTCACATGGCTCCTAATGGCAGTGCTGGGTGTGATGAGCACCCCCTCCCCTTTTTAAAAATTTTGTACAGACAGGTCTTACTTTGTTACCTAGTCTGGGGTCTCAAACTCCTGGCCTCAAGTGATGCTCCCACCTCAGCCTCCCAAAATGCTGGGATTACAGGCGTGAGCCCTCTTTGAACGCAGGCTTCCGTGGGAGGAATGAGAACCAGGTCTTGCTGCCCCCAGCTGGGGAGGTGGCTCTCTGACAGAGGCGTGTCTGTGTTTGGATAGACTGATGTGCTTTCCAGAGGAGGGGGACATCCTTCCCACTTGTGAGGAAGGAGCTCAACCCCAATCTCCTTTTGCTTTTGTCCATAACACAGACTGTGCTCCCCCACAGGGATGCTTACTCACTTGCTTACTGTCTCTCATCTGTCTTCTCTGGCCACAACATCAGCGGCACAGGACCACAGATGTCTATTCTGCTAGCTTGCCATGGGGACACTGCCCACGCACAACATTTTGCTGAATGAATGAATGCATTCCTGCCCCTGGAAGGTGGGCAGCTGGGTGACCGACTGAGAACACGTATTAGGAAGGAGGCTGGGGAGGGCCCAGCTGATGAGTGTGGTGACTGTATTTTCAGCTTGGCTTGGAAAGGGCTAGAGGGCAGGAGGTTATTTCCAACCTGAGTGGGGGAATGGGCATAATTTGGAAGACTCTAGAACAGTGAAGGGGAAGAAGCTGCTTAGCAGAAGAGCCACGAAAGAAGGAAAAGGGGGATCACATCTCGGGACAGGCTCAGAAATTCCCCTGAAGGAGGCTAAAGGGTGGTCACGGGGTTTTTCAAATGATCACACAACAGCAGTCAACTCACTGGAAACTACCCAGGAAGGTGAGCTTTCGCCTGGGGAGGGCAGGGAAGGTTGCAGGTCAGGTATGAAGAAGAACCTAAGTGATTAATAACTTCAGGAAAGACTCTCAGGTTCAAAGTCTTCAGAACGCCCTGGTATGCATATCTTTAACTAAAGGTTGATATGAGTTTACATGTTTTTAGTGGCATTTTAATAACCCTTTCTCTAAATCTTTATGCTGCCCCAGGACAAAAACTGCACTTTTCTTTGTGTGTCTTGCTGGACTACAGTCCCTTTTGCTCACTGCCAACCCCAAGGAGCTCAACCGTGGATGGAATTGAGCAGAATGAAGTCCGTTCATTATTTTTCCCCTCCTGGTTACAATGTCAAAGTTATTTAACACAACCAGATGAATGCCCCACCTCTCATTTTACAGATGAGGAGACTGAGACACAGGGACAATGAATGATCTGCCCACGGTCACCCAGGGAGGCCCTGACCTGGATCCGCAGGACCCCCGGGACAGATTGTCCACTGCCCAGACTGTCTCAGCCCCACAGTTGTGGATGTTGGAGAGTCCCCAGGCCACAGCACGTGTGTCTGCTCTGCCTCTTTCTGCGCAGAGTCACTCTTTGTCCCCTCTGGCACGGCAGATTCAGAGCTTTGCTCACGTGCGGCATGCTTTCTCAAATCTAAAGCAGTTCTGTAACAAAATGGTAAACTGTAACCCTGAGGAAAACATGCTCAGGGGAAACACCCTGTGGTAACTGTTTATAATCAGTATGCTACCTCAACAATCATCATAATAAAAAACCCTGACCTTGACTCAGCAGTGAACCAGGCTTATCAAAGGCAGCAGTTCTCAGATCCAAGTGTGCACCGGGGTCAGCTGGAGGGCTTGTTGAACACAAACAGCTGGCCCCCACCCTCAGAGCTAATGATTCAGCAGTTCCGGAGGCCAGTCTGAGAATCTGCATTTCTAACAGGCTCCCAGGGGATGCTGAGGCTGCTGATCCTGGAACAACCTTTGATAGCCACCAATTTAAAGAGTCAGAAGTACAGTCATTGCGGCTGTACCGATAATCACTGTAAACTAGTAATTCCTGTAAATGATTCCACCTAGACATGTAGTGCTCTTGCATCCTACGAATTCACTACTGATGTGCACATTAGAAAAGGGGTGGGGCTAATATCTGTGAGGACAATACGGTTTGTGCTTGACGTATGTTAGCTTCTTATTCTAAAAGCAGGAACAGCGATGCTTTCTTTAAGAATGTAGCGTTTAAAAATCTATTATCTCACTTCCCTCATAGGGAGGGTGAAACAATTCCCTGCAATACAATGTCCTGAAATAATCTACAATGACCCCTGTTCTCTTTTTGGTAACCGCTTTACTGAGCTAAATTACACACCACACAATTTATCTATTTAAAGTGTACAATTCACTGGCAGGAGCTGAGAATCACCTGGATGCAGCATCTGAACAGCACTTTTTCCATTTACTGTGATAAAGCATCATTGTAACATTTCAAACTATCGCCCAGATGGAAAGCACGACAACACCAGCTTCTAGGGAAGCAGTAGGTGCTCTCCTGGTTCCACTCAACTAAGGTCACTCTCTGGAAATGTTCCCAAACGGTGGAACTGACACATTTAGCATGCTGAACAGGCCTTCCACTGACCTTTTTTTCTCCCCCGAGAAAGTATTTTATTTTAGGTTACCCTAGTGATGCTGCTAATCCCAACTTGAGAATGGATGGGTCAAGCTCTCCCAAAGAAAGTAAAAATCATCCCCAAGATGACCCTGTACTTGTCAGGGACTGGGAAATGATACAAAACACACCCGGTAATGGAGGTAATCAAGCTGAGGCTGGCCAGCCACCATCAGCAATGAGGTAGAAGAGATCCAGCCTCCCATCCCACTTATTCAGACTGAAACTGCCAAGCAGGCCCATGCTGGAGCCCGTGCAGTGGACGTGCATGAGACAGGTCCTTGCGTGTGGAGAGACCCAGGACTGTGTGAGGCTGCTGGGCCTGGAGTCTGTACAAAAGCATTTGGGCAGATAAAAACCCACTGTTTCCATCAGATTCTAAGAAGGGGAAGTGACCTTACACTGGATATGAGCTTCTGGTCTGGTGGAGGAAAGGGTAGACAGAGAAACAGGAAAACACCACGAGTACCTGAAAGCAAGCACTAGGCAAGAGCGTAACTGAATAGGGAATGGGGGAAGGAACTAAGCTCCAGAGGTCCTTCCAGTTCTCTGGGAGGACAGCTCCTGGTGCCGGCGGTGGCGGGGCTGACATGCAGATGAGCGTCGGAGCTGCACCTGTGAGAATGGATTTGGGAGCCGTACCTGTGAGGATGGTGCGCCGTTTGCACTGCTCTTCCACCCCGCCCTGCCTCTTCCCCGTCTGCGTGAAGGGCATTTCAAACATGAAGCGGCGGATGTTGTGTGACCTCTCAAACTCCGTTTTCCTCTCTTGCAACTCTTTTTCATCAAAGAAAGGGACCACGTGAGTCACCTGGATATACGCATACTTGGAGTCCAGATCCTTAGGGTTGACCTTTAAGCAAAAATGGAAGACCAGTGCTATTTTACCTAATCTCTCATACTCCGCCTAAGATGTTCTTTCCAACTTTCTTTTAGCAAACATGTTGGAAAAAATAGTACAACAAACACCCATATACCTGCCATTTGCACCAACAATGGCTAACATTTTGCCTATCTGTTTCAAATACACACACATACACACACACACACCCCCACAGAAACTTTTTAGTGGAACCATTTCAAAGTAAGGGAATGTACGACTCTTTGTGACTCTTCAGCCAGCTTCTTCTACAAACGAGGATAGCTCCCTCTATAACCATAATGCATGATCAGACCTAACAAAATTTTTTTGAGTTGGAGTCTCACTCTGTCGCCCAGACTGGAGTGCAGTGACTGCTCCCGGCCACCGCAGCCTCGACTCGCTGGGCTGCGGCGATCCTTCCGCCTCAGCCTTCCAAGTAGCTGGAACTACAGGCACGCGCTACCACGTCCGGCTCATTTTTTATTTATTGTAGAGATGAGATCTCACCAAGTTGCCTAGGTGGGTCTCGAACCCGCGGGCTCAGGCAATCCACTCACCTCAGCCTCCCAAAGGTGCAGGATTACAGGCTGAGCCACTGAGCGTGGCTTCTTCTAAATCTCCTACTAAAGTATAACCCACAAACAGAAACATACATATATCATAAGTGTACAGCTTGATGAATTTTCACAAACTGAACATATATATTTCTCAGTACCTAAATCAAATGATTTTTTAAATAAATGGTGCACATCATTTGGCTGGCCGTATGGAAAAACTGTATCTTGACTCTTACTCTGTACCACATACAAAAATTGATTCCAAATGGATTGCAAAATGTGAATGTTGAACAAAGGAGGAAAATACAGAAGAGTATCTTTGAAACCTAGGAGTATTCTTCTATATTTTCCTCCTTTGTTCAACATTCACATTTTGCAATCCATTTGGAGTCAATTTTTGTATGTGGTACAGAGTAAGAGTCAAGATACAGTTTTTCCATACGGCCAGCCAAATGATGTGCACCATTTATTTAAAAAACACAGAAGAATATCTTTGAAACCTAGGAGTAAGCTGGGCTCAGTGGTTCAGCCTGTAATCCCGTGCCTTGGGAGGCTGAAGTGAGTGGATTGCCTGAGCCCGAGGGTTTGAGAC
>NW_007257738.1:317269-354807 GCF_000164805.1 Carlito syrichta | reverse complement strand
AGGCAATCCACTCACCTCAGCCTCCCAAAGGCGCCGGATTACAGGCTGAGCCACCGAGCCCGGCTAGGCCTAACAAAATTAACATACCTAACAAAATTCCCTAATATCGTCTCATACCCAGGCTAGATGAACATTTCCTCAAATGTCTCCAGAATGTTATTTACAGTTATTGTGTTTGAACCAGGATCTAATCAACTAATCCCACTTTACGTTTAGTTATGTCTCTCTGGTTTGTTTAATTTAGAATCCCCACTGTTTTCCCCATGACATCTAATTTCTTGAAGAAATTACACTAGTTTTCTTGTGAAATGACTCCTAGTCTTGATTTTTCTGTTTCCTAAATTATATGTTTAAATATATCTGGCCTAGAGATAAAAATGTTTATCTTAGAAATAGTGTTTGAAAGCTAGGCCCCCAAATTGCCATTCATATGCAGACAGGTTGGATGAGATGTAAACAGTTACAGGTTAATTAACTTAACACGGGTATAGATTAATCTAAAACTAATCTAACAATAAGTTTAGTTCCTATTTAACTCAACGCATCAATGCTTTAAAAACCAGCTTGCTAGGATTGGTGGTGCTTTCATTTCTGTGAAATTAGCCGAGTGTGATAGCGCACGCCTATAGTTCCGGCTACTTAGAAGGCTGAGGTGGAAGGATCACCAGAGTCCAGTAGGTCGAGGCTGCGCTGGCCGGGAGTATGCCACTGCACTCCAGTCTGGGCAACAGAGCGAGACTCCAAATCAAAAAAAAAGAAAAGTTGGTGTGAAAGAACTTCAACTCTAGAAGTCAAGAAGATACATAAAATCACAGAGTGTTAGTTGTATTTTAGAAAAAAGCCATCTGGCCAATCATTCTAATTCTGTTTGACCTTAATTAAACTTGACTTTCTTTAGCAGAAACAATGCAGAGGCAGCGCAAACAAACCCTCCCTGACCATTTCTTTGGACATTTCCCTCCTTTTCACTTTCCAGGCTGTATGTACATGTCAGTACGACGAAAGGAGGTCTGGGTCTGGTGGAGAAGGCGGGCCACTAACCCTTTTAGCTGCTGTATTGGGGGCCACATATTTAATGGGAAAAATGACTGAGAATCTGGAGAAAAGGCTGTACAGTGGAAGCCACCCCTTGACCCCAACAAAGCTTTTGGTTTCAGAGAAAGAGGCAAATTGGACGAGAGTCACTTGGTCTAAGGGGTAAAGAAGTCTTGATAAGATTGTGTTGGGGTTTCTGGTTAAAAATAGACCAACCAGCCAGGCTCGGTGGCTCAGCCTGTAATCCCGTGCCTTTGGGAGGCTGAGGTGAGTGGATTACCTGAGCCCACAGGTTCGAGACCTGCCTGGGCAGGCGAAACCTCATCTCTACAATAAATCAAAAAAATTAGCTGGGCGTGGTAGTGCGCACCTGTAATTCCAGCTACTTAGAAGGCTGAGGCGGAAGGATCGCCGGAGCCCAGCAGGTTGAGGCTGCGGTGGCTGGAAGCGGCCACTGCACTCCAGTCTGGGCAACAGAGTGAGACTCCAACTCAAAAATAAATAAATAAATAAAATAAAAATAGACCAACCCTTATGTTTGTCCCTTTGCCTTTGTGCAACTGTTAAAATGACAGCAAAGACCCAGAAAAGAGGACAGAAGACAGCAGTGGATGAGAGATTGTAGTGAATTTGTGGAGGACTGGTGCATGGAGCTGTACTACTCGACTGGGCAGAGTGGAGAAAGTTCTACCCATGTTCCTGCAGAGGGGTAACACAAGAGATTCGGGGCACCCCTCAGAGGCCCAAGGAGGACGAGCACTTACAGTCCATAGGATTAAGAAGACTGAGTCAAGGGAAAAGCGGAAAACAGGACAAGTGGCCCAAAGTCTCTCTGTGGAGCCAGGGGACTCCAGGTTCCCATCCCTGGTCCCCACCCCACAAGAGGGCAGAGGTCGTTCTCTGAAGAAACTGATCTAGAAAACCTCCAAGTGGGTCCACTAGGCTCAGCAGAAAGCAGGGCCAAGGTACACAGTGGAATGAGGGCGTGTAAGTGAGAGGCTGCAGGCCAAGTATGGGACCCAGGCCCTTCAGTGTCCTGAAGCCAGCACTCCATGTTTCCTGATTCCCCTTCTCATCCCACTAGCTCCCCACCCACCTGGGCAGGAGAAGGAAGGAGTTTTCTCTGGAGAAGGGGACAGGCGCCAAGAAAACAGATTCCAGATGGAGCAGGAAGGGAGGTGGTAGCAGTTAAAGGTATTTCCCTTTGACAGTCAAGCGGCAAGCTCTAAAGACCCACCAGGCCAGTTTTGTTTGAAAAAGGCCAAATGGCTAGAGACTGACGGCTCTCATGGAAATGCAAAAGAAAGAGTACCTAATTCACAAATGCTCTCCTTGTCAGTTTACAACCCCTGCTCGCTTCCTGGAGACAATCTGTTCTTTGAAAGATCTGATTTTTCTGAACACAACCTTGTAAATTCCAAAGAGAATGTGTAATTGCTCAACACTGACCCCTTCCCTTACTTAAACAAAGGTATAAGACACCACTTCTAGCCAGGCTCCGTGACTCAGCCTGTAATCCCGTGCCTTGGGAGGCTGAGGTGAGTGGATTGCCTGAGACTGAGGGTTCGGACCCGCCAGGGCAACTTGGCGAGACCTCATCTCTACAATAAATAAAAAATCAGCGCGCCTGTAGTTCCAGCTACTTGGAAGGCTGAGGCGGAAGGATCACCAGAGCCCAGCAGGTCGAGGCTGCGGTGGCCGGGAGCGGCCACAGCACTCCAGTCTGAGCAACAGAGTGAGACTCCAACTGAAAAAAAAAAAAAAAAGACCCCACTTCTCCGGTTCTGGGGGGCTCAGCCTGGAAGAATTAGCCCACGGAGCCCGCTGGTGTAATAAAGTTGCCACTTCCTATAAAAAGTCTCGGGTGTCACTATCTCTCTGTCTTCCTGCTACATAGATACTGAGGACTCTAAAGGAGGGTTCAGGAAAGAAAAGGAACTAAGGTTCACTCCATAAAAGGCTCAGGTCCTCAGAAAGTCGAGCTTCTCAATGTGGGGAGCAGAGGAGGAGGATATGCATTTTCAACACAAAGAGTTGGAGCTCTATCCTTGCCTAAGTTTCAGGACGGGCTGGGATACTCAATTGCCTGGAGACGCCCCAAAGAGGGGAAATGCGCAGAAAAATGTGTAGGTTCCCAAAGGGTCACGAGAACAAAACCCCAGGGGACAGCCTCGCTACACAGAAAGTAGATCTCATTCCTACAATCATGCTACTGGTGAGCTCATTCCTTTGGTTTGTCCACCTGTCTGCCCACCCATCTGTCCATCTGTTCATCCAACCATCTGTGACAGAGTATCAAGTCATGTGCTTGGACCCCACTCTGGCAGAGTTTCTAAATATCTGAACTAAAAATAGCATTTCCCTTTGGATGCTAGTTATTGTGTAAAAGATGTCATTTATAAGATTTGCTTAATGTCAAGCATATCATGGGAAGCACAAAAAGGTATTAAGAGGAAAAAAACACACCTGCCACTCAAGGCCAACCAGCCTTAATTTTTTCCTTTTTTTTTTCCTATATACATTTGTAAGTATATAACATATAATCAATCACACATAGCTGGGCTCGGTGGCTCAGCCTGTAATCCCGCGCTTTGGGAGGCTGAGATGAGTGGATTGCCTGAGCCCGCGGGTTCAAGACCCGCCTGGGCAACTTGGCAAGACCTCATCTCTACAATAAAACAAAAAATCAGCCGGGCATGGTAGCGCATGCCTGTAATTTCGGCTACTTGGAGGCTGAGGTGGAAGGATTGCCAGAGCCCAGCAGGTCGAGGCTGCGGTGGCCGGGAGCGGCCACTGCACTCCAGTCTGGGCGACAGAGTGAGACTCTAACTCAAAAAAAAAATCAATCACACATAATCAATCAACACTACATTGCTATGAAACTTCTTCAAACATGACCATACCTTGCCAGAATCTTGTATCATTTTGACATTTTCAGAACCAAATTTATCTGAGTAGAGTTTAAGGAGTCTCTGAGAAATTTCTGACAGGGGTGTGAGTTTGGGTTCTTTGTAAATATACTCCTTTCCGTCTTCATCTTCGAAGAATCCCTGTGACATAAAGCACAATTAGAGCCATCCCTGAATACAATGCCCAAGGCTTACCACCCAGGAAGGGTTCTTTTGTTACCAGGGTAAAAAGGGGGGGGGGGGGGAGAAAAGAAAAGAGAAAAGAAAAGAAAAAAGGAATAATTCTAAAAATCCTCCTTAAATAGGCTTTCTGAATAAGAAGGAAATGGCAATAATGTGAAATCTAGGAGCAAAGATAAGGAAAAACACAAAATTGTAAGCCTATTCAAGAATGCTGCCATTAGGTGTTGAATGAAATGAAAGATTTTGGATTCAAGACTGTGTGGTCTTGGTGAAGCCTAATGATGGGAGCCAAGCCTGTTTCACATTCCCAAGGAGCAGAACTCACTAAAAAATGATTAGTGGCCCGTGACAAACAGGCCTTAGGAACGCACGTGCGCCCCTTCTTCTGACCGCTCCCATTTACCCAGGGTTTACGGCAGGAACTGAAGCATTCAGGTCTGGAGCAGGTTTAGCAAAAGTCATATAAAGGTTATGTAAACTATATTTTGCTTTACTGATGACAAAAAATATTAAAGGCCTGTAGCACAGTTATCAGAAAATATTTTCGTCATCACCAGTCTTTATCTGTTTGAGCACCAATCATGTTTGACTACAAGCTCAGAATTTCATGGGAAGTGAAAAAGGTTGAAAATTAAAAAGTTCAGACTCAGGTTAATATATAAAATAAATTTTAAAAAAAGTTTCTCATCTAAATTAAGAGAAAGAAAATGGTGCAAAAAATAGTATGTATTAAAAAAAATGCAGGCTAACATGAAACAAACAAAAAACCAACACCCACATCAAACTAGGAGTTTAGATGCAGTCATTTCACTACATTACTTGCTTTGAGGGGCATTTACTGTAATTACCTCCACATCTGTTTCACTGTCTGTAAACTGGTATTGCTACAAAGTTATAAAAGACAATAACAGAATAAATTGAAGGTTATAAAACGCTCACAGAAAACCACACATGCTAAAAAATGGATTATAATTTATACTATTTAATAATGTTAGAGACTTGAAGGTTAAAATTTAAGTTAAATTTAAATAAACCCTTTCATACAGGGTTTCTGAAATATTATAATAGTGAATATACTTGTGGAGATATTATATCACATTACAAAAGAGAAAAATGCAAGGCACAAAGGGAACCAGAAAGTCTTAATTTTGGTTTAAAACATGCAATACGGATGTATAAGGAAACAGATGATTTATTTCTGTAAATGGAATAAAATGTTAATTTTTTTTGGAGTTTGTAATGGCTGGACAGATATACATACAGACTTGAAAAGGAAACTTGCAAACCACACTGAAGTACCAAAGTGCCGCTAAGAATGTCTTATGGAGGAAGCACTTACCGCTGCCTTAAGAAAGTAATAAAAGAAAAGACAGGAAGAAAGAAAAAAAGCAGAAAGTTTACTACCGAGGAAGGTAAGAATCATACTAAATATGACAAATTCATCAAATCAGCATTTATATAGAGAGCAGAAAATTTATAAGATATAACTTTTAATACAGAGTTTTTAAAAAGGACCTAAGACAGCCCTCAGAATAACGAACAGGAGACTCACTTGTCCAAAGAAGGCTACCCGGAAGTAGGTCCCCAGGAGCCTGCGGCCAGAGTGCATGACCTCGGTCACTTTGCTGTAGGCCCGGTGCAGCGTGTCATACAGATGGGCTAGCCTCTGGAAAGCAGAACAAAACCCACTTCTCATTTGCAAATGGCAGAATCACTTTTAAAATAATGATTCAATGTGATGATGGAGGTGAAAAGCCCTTGAACTTGAGTAAAAAAAATAAATCTTGACTGCATAACTTGCAGCGATTATTTATGAAAGGCAATGTTTCTGACCCGAGGACCAACCCCCACAGGAGGACCCACCAAATTTCCACATCATAGTAGGAAATTCTGTTTTCGAGTGAACACAAGATGGTTGCTGATACCATTTTTCGTCTTTGCTTTTCCTGCTCTATCGGATATGCTAAGAGTTACCGCATGAGCCTCCAAGCTCAGGAAGGGCCACCGTTTTCCCACACAGTAGAGCAAGGAAGAGTTCTGAGGAAAAGGGCGTGACAGCAAAACTCTGTCCATGGCAGCCTTTCAAAACGGTGTGCAGTTCTGCCTAGAGGTGGGGCCCAGAATTGGCATGTCTGATGACTCTGGAGGTGGTGCTGGCGACCACCTGCAGCATCATGTGGTGGGTCAGAGACGACCTGCTCCTCACCAAGCCGTGGTCTGCTTGCTCTCCTGGCACATAAGCAGGTCTGGGGATATGTCTCACCATAGTGCTCTCAAATAGGAGAAAACAAAAAGTTGCCCCATACCTCAAAATCCCTCCGCTTCTCATAAATAGGGATGATGAGCTTATAGATGTCGGCGATCAGCTCGTAGCGCTCGGCCTTCCAGAGTCCGTCCGCACACTGCTCAAGGAGCTCCATCAGCACGTCCTGCCCGAAAAGGAAGGCCACCGGCCGCAGGAGCGTTAATGGGGGAATACGACAGGGTACTCCTTGCAGAACGCACGACTACTGAGACTGCCAGGAGGAACGTTTTTAAAGCGGACAATGTTTTTAAACATCCCCATGTTTGGAACAACTCATCACTCTGTTCTTTTTCAGGGGGGCATTTTTTCAATCATGGTTACAAGCAGAAATGAAAAAGGGTCGCCCTGTATCACAGTGTGATAGACACTTGAATGGAAAAAATAACACGGAGAGCTTCACCCAGGCTCTCGATTTTTGTCCCTAGTTTTTTGTTTTTTAATACATATAACCTCAAGACTCTTTTTCCTTTCTGGGAAACAACAATCATGCTAAGACATGGAGAGTTACTAAGCATGACTTCAACCCAAATTAGAAAAACTAAGTGATGGAGTGTGGTGGGAACCAGGGCTACTTCACCAACATCCTTTCCTTCTTCCTTTGGAAATTTCTACCTGTGGGAGTTTGGGTAGTTACTCTGCCTCCACTAAGCCCTTGAACTGTGGAGGAACTTGACACAATCCATGGCTCAAGAATTGGGGCACATACCTCGGATTTACACTAATCAGCATGAACCTATTTCCTGGCCATCATCATTGCTTCATTGGGGGTGGACATACGACCTAAGGCAGGCCAATCACTGACTTTTAGGACCACAGCTTGGAATGCTGGGAGAGAAATGCTCCTACTAGACAGGAGCTTGATTGAGGCTGGTATTCATTTCATGGCCATGTAAGGGACCTGTCTACTTTCGTAACAGAGTGAAGAGTCCCCGCTTCTGCCCCGCAGAGTAATTGTGCCACTGATAACTTTAAGATTTATTTGGGTTGATGCAATCTCTTTATGGAATTTCCTAGTGGGACCCAATACTTGACCCTTGTTGTTTAAGCCTGTTTCATTAATTAATGCTGAGTAAATTTTCATGTGCTGATTTGACATTTATAGTTTTGGTCAGACCTTTTGTTCATTTTTCTACTGGTTTTTTTTAAATTAGATTTTGAGAGCTCTCTCTATATGGTAGTCAAAAGTCTTTTATCAGACATCAGATTTATAATTATTTCTTCTAATCTGTAGCTTGTCTCTGTATTTTCTTAATTGTGTCTTTTGAAGAACAGAATTCTTAATTTTAATGAAGCCCAATTTATCAAATTTTGATTTTCTGAGTTGTGTTTTATGTTATATCTAAGAAATCTTTATCTAACCCAAGTTCACAAAGATTTTTTTCCTGTTTTCTTTCAACATTTTTAGTTTTTACATAAGACTATGATTCATTTTTAAATAAAGTGTAAAGGTTCTTTTTTTTTTGCATATGTATATCCAAATGTTTCAACATCATTTAATGAAAGACTATCTTTTTTCCATTTAATTGCATTTGAACCTTAGTAAAAACTCAACTAACCATGTGTGTGAGTCTATTCTATATTTTGTTCCATTAACATATATGTCTATCCATATGTGCTGATACCACAGGATATTCTTGATGCTATCATAAATAGTATTGTTTAAAATTTTTGATGATATTTTTAAGGAAAATGCTTCGTTTGAATGAGATTAAATCTCATTCAGTATATTTGTTTCTAGAAATTATATAAAATAGTCATTAACTATATAGTGAAACCACAGTATAAGAATCACTAAATGTGAAGGAGGCTGATTGATTTTGGGATACTAATCTTATACCTTGTGATCTTGCTAAACCAACTCATCAGTTTTAGCAGCTTCTTTTGTAAATTCTTTGAGATTTTCTCTGTCACATAAGACAACTACATCTATGTGAATACAGAAAGTTTTATTTCTTTTTCTTGTCTTACGGCACTGGCTAGAACCTCTAGCATGACGTTGAACAGAGCAATGAAAGAGATAATGGTTTTGTTACAATTTTAGGGGGAAAGCATTCAGTCTTCCATCTTTAAGTATGATGTTGGTTGTAGGTTTTTTGGTAGTCAGTCAGTTTTTCAGGCTAAGGAAGTTTCTATTCTTAGGTTTTTTTTTTCTTCAAAATCATGAACGAATGTTTAATTTTGTCAGACCCTTTTTCTGCATCTGTTGATAAAGATATGGTGTTTCCTATTTATTCTGTTGATATGTGAATTACTTTGATGAGTTTTCCAGTGCTGAACTAACTATGCATTCTGGGAGTAAACCCCATTTAGTCATGATGCATTTCTCTTTTTGTTACATATTGCTAGGTTCAACTTGCTAGTATATATTTTAAGGGTTTTATAGTTGTTTTTAAAACATGTTGTAGTCTCAATTATATTGTAAATGAAGAGAAAGTCCTGTGTTTTTCATTATTGGCCAATGTTTCATTACTGGCCTAGTGCCTATGGCTTAAAGCAGTGGTGAATCAATTTATCAGAAAATGCTATTTAAGCAAGACCATTTAACTCCTATGTCATATTTATAGCATACAAACCATAAAACTGTCATTTATGTGACTGAACTCTGTACCAGTGCTTATAAAAAGGCACATCAGCTTTCTAATGCATTACTGTAGGTTTCATAAGTGCAAACACTAAAACTAGACACATGTAGTAACCACCATAATGGCCATAGACAAGAAAAAGCAGAACAGGTTCTAATACTATCTCTTTTCCTTGACATCTGTATTATAAAGATATATGCCTTTGTTAGTTTTGTCTCAAATCTTTTCTAAATCTTAACCATGCTAAGAATGATAACATTAGCCGGGCTTGGTGGCTCAGCCTGTAATCCCGCACTTTGGGAGGCCGAGGTGAGTGAATTGCCTGAGCCCGTGGGTTCAAGACCCGCCTCGGCAACTTGACGAAACCTCATCTCTACAATAAATCAAAAAATCAGCTGGGTGTGGTAGCGCGCACCTGTAGTTCCAGCTACTTGGAAGGCTGAGGCGGAAGGATCGCCGGAGCCCAGCAGGTCGAGGCTGCGGTGGCCGGGAGCGGCCACTGCACTCCAGTCTGGGCGACAGAGTGAGACTCCAACTCAAAAAAAAAATTATCCAGGCGTGGTAGCGTGTGCCTGTAATTTCAGCTACTTGGAAGGCTGAGGCGGAAGGATCGCCGGAGCCCAGCAGGTCGAGGTTGCGGTGGCCGGGAGCGGCCACTGCACTCCAGTCTGGGCGACAGAGTGAGACTCCAACTCAAAAAAAAAAAAAAAAAAATGATAACATTGTATGATTCTTTTCAAGTTCCTCTGCTTATAAAAAGTTAGATGAAAGAAAAGGATAAAAATAAAATTTGTGCAATGTTAGTATCAGTATATTTATTTTTCCGTATTTGTAAAACTGGAGAATGTGCTACAGGTCTAACCTAAATTAACATTTGTGAGGATAAAATAACACTTTATCCATCAAAATGCTCTGAAAATTGTAAATTCTGTATGGAAATTCACAGGCCAGTTAAACAAACATCTCATTACAATCATCACTTTCTACTTTGCATTAATTTAAAAAAAAAAAAATCTTACTTCTACTGGGCTACGTACTATCCCACAATGCCATTTACATACTGGTTAGTTAGGTATTTCTTGGATGAATGAATTGGTTTGCACTTTTCTTAGTAATATTAACAATATAATTAGGTAATAATAGTTGTTCTTGGCTGCAGGGAAATAAGCTAAAATTCCCTTTATCACTGTCATGCCTTTCTTGCATATCTTAGGGAAGAGATACTGCCAGAGGATAGTAATTTGGCATCTTTATCCTCAGTGATGTTGTGGACCACAGTAGAGATAGAAAAAATCTAAGAAGACCTAATTTCCCATGGGGATGTGAATATCAGATAACCAAGGAACTCTTTTGATAACGATATTGACAAGGGCACGAAACTTTTCCCATTTTAAACTATTCTTAGATTTAATCATTTGGCCCTTCTGTTTTCATCATTGGGCTTGTTCACAGAGAAATGTACACTTTTTTTTTTTTTTTTTTTTTGAGTTGGAGTCTCACTCGGTTGCTCAGACTGGAGTGCAGTGGCCGCTCCTGGCCACCGCAGCCTTGATCTGCTGGGCTCCAGCGATCCTTCCGCCTCAGCCTTCCAAGTAGCCGGAATTACAGGCATGCGCTACCATGCCCGGCTGATTTTTTGATCTATTCTAGAGATGAGGTCTCGCTGCCCAGGTGGGTCTCGAACCCGCGGGCTCAGGCAATCCACTCACCTCAGCCTCCCAAAGGCGCGGGATGACATGCTGAGCCACCGAGCCTGGCAAAATGTACACTTTTTGTGAAAAACTGCAATTGGCCCCAGTAGTATGCCATGGCCCACACAGTAGATGTAAATACACAGTGATGACATTCTGGTTATTGTGGATTAGATCAAAGAGACCTAAAGAGTCTTAACTCCATGCCATAGCAGCTATAACATAAAAGGAAGCTGGAGTAATTTTAATGCAATTTCATAAAAAAACTAAAAATTACTCTTAAAAAGTTACAAAGGTTGTAACTAGCTGGGAACAGTGGCTCATGCCTGAAATCCTAGCACCTTGGGAGGTCAAGGCGGGAGGATTACTTGAGCCCAAGAGTTTGAGATCAGCCCAGGAAACATAGCATGACCTTGTCTCTACAAAAAATTAAAAAATTAGCCAGGCCTGGTGGCGCATGTGTATAGTCGCAGCTACTCAGTAAGCTGAGGCAGAAGTATGACTTGAGCTCACAAGGTCAAGACTGCAGTGAGCTGTGATCATGCCACTGTACTCTAGCCTGGGAGACAGAAGGAGACCCTGACTCAAAAAAAAAAGTTATAACTATGAGCCATTACTACCATTATCACCAGCCATTACTCCATCACAAATGGAATCGCTCATTTGTTCTATCACCCATTCAAATACTTTATCAAGCATCTGCTATGTGTAAGGCACAGAGCTTGACCCAAGGGTTATCAGACAAATCTATATAAATAAAATTAAGTTGCTGGAATTTATAAAAATTACTAAGTAGATTTTTACCACATGTGGAGGGCAGGATTTGGACAGTCTGCTAGGCTATGTGGCATAAATGAAACTTGCTTCCTCAAAAACACATGTAGTCATCTTCAGAGCAGCCAGAACTCATGTGCTAGAGAACTCATAACCACCACCTAGAAGAGACGTGACATCTGTGTCCAGATACCGAGGATGGAGGAAAACCCACTGATTTCAAACATTAGCCCACACTGCAAGTTGCAGGGGCTGGAGCTCTGAATTGAGAGCAGTGGGGACTGATTCACTTAACAGTGGTCAGTGAGTCTCTGGGTGGTGCTGAGGAGGCCGACCACAGGTGAATAAAGCACTCCCTGCTCTCCTGGAGCTGTCAAGTGTGGTGCACAGAGCCACAGAGAAACTGTAAAAGACGTGTAAGTGCATGATGCGGCAGTGTGCAGGGATCAGGGATGCAGAGAGGAGCGGCATCTGACCAGCGATGAGGGAAGGCGAGGTATGGAAAGCTGGAGAAAGCAATGACTGGAAGGGGGATCGGAAGTTAGCGGGCAACGGTGAAAGGTGTGAGTGGGACCAGGAATAAAAAGAGGAGAGACAGTCGCTCACAGGAACAGCCTAGAGAGAAAACAGCATGGTATGAGAGGCACTGACAGGTAGCTTGAGGGGCTGGACTGTAAAATCTGCATCAGAGTGCACTAGAGAAAGGGCTGTGAGGTGGGATGGAATAAATGTATGCTGAATTGGTACACTGAGTTTCTTTCCTATGTCAAAAACAAATTAATAACTAAACGTAGATGCTAGATGCTTTTATGAGACACAAAACACATATGGCCATACATCAACCACCACAACAGACAATGAAGTATTATATAAGATGTTATTACTTGATTTTAAAATCATGGTCTGTGTATCTAAGTAAGATATCTGTGTGCAGCAAACTTTCAGATCTCTCTCTCTCTCTTCTATCTATCTATCTATCTATCTATCTATCTATCTATCTATCTATCTATCTACCTACCTACTATCTATCTATCTAGAGAGAGATATGCTTTTTGGTAGAGACAGGGTCTTGCACAGCAACATATTAGATACAAACAGTACACACATATATATGAGGTATGTTTTTTGGTAGAGACAGGGTCTAGATATATTGCCCAAGCTGGTCTCAAACTCCTGGCCTCAAGCAATCTTATCTACTTCAGCCTCCAAAGTGCTAGAATTGCAGGTGTGAGCCACTGCACCCTACCCAGGTTTTAAATAGCCTTAGATTTATTCAATAAGTATATATTAAGTAGAATTTATGGGCAGTCTCCTGGGACAAATGTATTGACTTAATAAACTGAGATTGGAATATGTGCTATTTTTACTCTTGTTTAGTCAAT
The DNA here is from genome assembly GCF_000164805.1 of Carlito syrichta. Classification (NCBI taxonomy): domain Eukaryota; kingdom Metazoa; phylum Chordata; class Mammalia; order Primates; family Tarsiidae; genus Carlito; species Carlito syrichta. The sequence goes on along the minus strand of NW_007257738.1, from coordinate 341,946 downwards.
GTAGAAACAGGTAGAAAGTTCAGTAATGATGAAACATGAATTCAAGTAGGATATAAGTAATGATATATGATATATATGACATATGTATGATATGATATAGACATTGAATTCCTTATGGAAAACCTGTTATATTTGGCACAAAAAGATGGACATTAACAAAGAAAATGCCCCAGAATGACTGGGGGATGAGGAGGTTTGATAAAGTGAATAGAATTTAGTAAATAATTATGACACGAGTATCTCAATTTGATGGCTATCAAGATTCAGGAAATAACACATCATCAACTCTTATAATCTACTGGACGTTATTTTATCTCCTTTTCTGACTCAGAAGGCAATAAAAAACCTGTAGTTTATCAGTACAAATATCACTTATTACTTAAAGAAATGGTGATGTATATACTATAAAAAGCAGAGTTAGTACAGATTTGGCCCAATAACAAACTAAAAATAACTTTGGTTTAAAAAAAAAAAGGTAAATACTTCTCTCATAAAAGTAAAGTGTGGGTTACTGAACATCAAAGTTTATTGGGTAAGGGAAATTATTCAAGCTGATGTCAACTCTATATCTATACCTTCACAGCAGGAACATCAAACAACAATTCTTTGAATAGAAATAAACAGTGATCACAGTTAAGTTTGAGAGAACATATGTCATTACAAAATTATAAAGAGTCATAAAAATTAAGACACAGTGGCCACTGGAGCACAGATGAATAATATTCTCAGCAGAACTTCTACTTAGTAATGTACTTTAAATTCTCAGCAACCACCTAAAGACCAGAATTAATCCAGACAATGGTCAGAGAGTGATAAGGAGGTCATACAGAATGCCTGGGGGTTTTATCACCCTGTTTAAAATTCAAGTGCCAAGAGCCAAGATATTATATTTTTTCTCAATTGTTGACATAAAGTACTACAAGGAATAACTGGCTGTGGGAGAGAAAGCTCAATGAACCCCATGCCTCTGGAAAGCACATTTTATAATAGTAGGCCACATCTAAAAATATCTCAGAAGCACCAAGTTCTTAAGCCATTGAGGAAGCTCTTAAAAACGCAGTTAGCCAGGCCCATTTTGAGTGTGCCACAGTGATGCAAATGAAGGTACTGTGAGCATCTGTCTGTAGCAAGTGCATGCTGAAAACTCATGTGTGTGTGTATGTGTGTGATGATGCCTGCATGAGACTATTTGTGCCGGGTATCTGACATTTTTCATTTAGATGCCATCTGTTCCAGCGTAGGATGGATCAATTTAATTTAATTAACCTCGCCCGCGAAGCTAGATGTTGTCTCTATTACCTACACTTGAGAATAACTGCAACTGTGTGAGCAAGCGTCAACTATTGTAGCATAATTCACATTTCTACCATGACATTGTTTTTCAAGATACAGTTGAGGACCAGTTGCAATAGAAGGATCGATCACTTGGAATGCTTGTTGAAATACAGATTCCTGGGTCCCACAGCCACCCTGCCAAATCTAGAGACAGGAGGTAACAACGGGAGTCTGTAATTGAAACAGGAATTCCAGCAATTCCTAAGCACCCTAAAGCTTGAGGGCTACTGCACTGGGTGGAACTGTCTGAGGCAGGGACTTTACTTACAAATCCCTGAGCTGGCACAAGGCACACAGTTGGCTTATTGAATAAATCAACACATGTCAATCTAGCCACTACCAGGTCACAGAGAACTCAGATAACTTCCAGTTTGGACTTTCAGGGATTCTAGCTTAGGTGTTTCTCCTCAGAGGGAAGGAAGCATCAGAAGCAGCACAGTCGACCACAGCAGGGACTGCACTGCACTCACCCATCCCTCCAGCGCCCAGCTCAATGCCCAGGAAGCCCAGTCCACGCGTGCAAAGTGAAGCAGGGCGATGTGTTCTGGGATCAGGCAGAGCAGAAAGAGTTCCACGAGTTCCGCTGGCCAAGTTCCCTATCACTATGACTGTCCACCGCTGTGGAAGAGTACCACGACAGTGAGGACATGGTACTCGGCTTTCACAGTTCCAAGAGCACTGTCAGTCAAGGAGGAGTGGACAGCGAGACGACCCTACAGGTCACCATTGCCAAGCTTGGATGTGACATCAGCAGGAACTGATGGCTGTGTTCTGTTGATATCTCTAGCTCCTGAATGTCAACGTTTGATGTTTGTTAACAGCAGTTGTTTCTGAACAGAAACAATTTTGACTAACAGAAGCCAGAGACTTGCCTGGTTAAGTTCATAAAATGTTTATTATACCCAGTGGCGATTCTGTAGTGGTGAGAGCTGTTGCTTCATAAAGCAACAGGTTTTTTTTGTTTTTGTTTTTGAGTTGGAGTGCGCTCTGTCACCCAGGCTGGAGGGCAATGGCATGCTCTCGGCGACCGCAGCCTCAACTTGCTGGGCTCAGGTGATCCTTTATTCACCTCAGCCTTCCAAGTAGCTGGAACTACAGGGGCGTGCCACCATGCCCAGCTACTTTTTGTTTTATTTTTTTAATTGTAGAGATGAGGTCTCGCCAAGTTGCCCAGGCTGGTCTCACACCCACGGGCTCAGGCAATCCTCTCACTTAGGCCTCCCAAAGTCCTGGGTTTCTAGGCGTGAGCCACCGCGCCCAGCCAAAACAACAGTTTTGTGTGCTAGATGCAGTCAATTATGTGAAGTAGTTGTGTTCAACAAAGTCACCAGAATTAATGAACACAGGCCCTCTTCCTAGGGAAAATTCAGGGTTAGGTTCCCATGGGCCTCTGGTTATAATATCTCCTCAACCCATCAATGCTTAACCTTGTTTTATGTGTTTCTGTTAAAAGATATCCGGTCGAATATATGTTGTGGATTCATTCCTTCACATTAAATTCAACAGCACCAGAACTCATGCCTGAACAAAGATTATGTAGCACATGTAGGGCACATCTCAAGGTTCTTGTGCTTGGAAACCCTGCACAGCATTTTAACTCTACACTGGGGCCATTTTAAGCAGCAGAATCACCAACAAAGTCCACAAGAGTATGAAAACATGGCGCCAGACAGTCTGCAAAAAGGATACTTGTTCACAGTCTGACAGCTGAAACAAGAAGGCAGACTGTTGAACACAACCTCAGCTGGAACTATCTGTTGAGTGGCTCGTCTACTTGATGCCTTGTACATATGTCTGTATAATGGAAAACGTGCTTCCAGCATTGACTTTGGGGCTACAAAGACGTTTTAGCAGACAGGCAGACCATGGGAACTGACTGTCTTTTCCACGATCCCCTTGGGAGCCCCTCTCGGCCCCGTTCTCCCTCCTCTGCTCTAGGAAGCCCACACTTCAGGACTGCTGGCCTACGTGAAATCTTCATGTCCTCTGGCTTCCAGCTGAGTTGGGACAATGGCGGGCCCGGGCAGGAGACTGAGGGCAGGAGGGGAGTGAGGGCAGGCAGTTACTCATTCCCTCCTCCCCAGAGGGTACCATGAGGAGTCTCTACTGAAGCCTACAGGTCCTGCCAGATGGCCAGTTATCAAGTTTCTCCTCCTTCCTCCTTGACCCTGTCAAGTTAAGGGGTGAAATCCAGCTGTTGCTACCTTGGGGGTACTGCAACATTTTTGTTGGTTTCTCTAAATCTTCTCTGAACTTTTAAGAACAGTCCCTTTATTAGTCTTTCCTCTGTCTGCCAAGTAGGCTACCTACCTCCTTCCAAGACTCTGGTACTCTATTAGTTAACAGGGTAGGGATCTCAAAGTCATCTGGGCTTTGGGGAATTTTGACACCATAGGAAACTCAGAATTCTTCAAGCTGCACAGGTCCAGACTTGTGAAACAAAATTGTACATAGGACTTGGAAGCTTCTCTCTATTTCACTGAAAGTGGCTGGAAGAGAGTCTGCTCTTCAGGTCGGAATCAGGGAAGGTAGAATTGGTGCCAGTAAAAGCTCATCTGAGGCCTGCTCTAAGAGAACTGAGTGTTTTTAGGGAGACTTCTAGCAAGAACCCTTTTAGGACAGCATCTAGGGCATTTAATTATAACTAATACTGCAGATTCAAAGAGCCATGATTTTTATTAAACCGTATTACATACTTATTTCTCCTCAGCTTTTTCCAAAATACCTCCCTGTCTAGCAGAAGTTTTCCACTTTCTCTTGCAACATTCTGGTAATCAATGCAAAAATTTGCACGGCCATTTCTGTTTTCCTTTCAGAACACATGTCGATCTTTCCTCTTCCTGTTAGTTTCCATCTTGATGAACAGGGCTCGCTCAGGACTTTACAACCCTGCTTTGTCACATCCTCATCATCACAGATAGTCCCGTACTATGGACTTGTTAAAGATTTACCACGTTTTTGTTTCCAGGACAGGGTGATGAATCCATATTCTGAAAACAGCTGATAAAGTGGCCCTTGTCGCAGCTTCATTATGACTTGGGGGCGGGGGGACATTCATAAATCTCCCTAGCAATGTCTACACTTGATTTCACAGGTAAATTAATTAGGCTCTAGTTACTATTTCATCCTATGACTTAATCAGATATGTAAACTCAAGCTTAGTTTTATCATTCTTGCAGGATGATAGGTTATTAAAAACTGTTTACTTTCAGATCTTTAATTGTTACTGGCATTGTTGCTTTTCTTATTTAATTCCAGGCAAAATGGTACACTCCAGAGGTCTAACCTGGCACAGGTGTGCAAGGGTGGCTTCTGTAAGGACACACATGGCTCTTCTCGGGGAAAACCTCAGTCAAAATTCACCTGAAGTGAGGAGTTCAAAGCCGAGAGAATATAGGCCTCAATCCCTCAGTGACAAGCTTCATACTTGAGAGTAAAAGGTAAAAAAACTCCATCCGCCCAGGCCTTTCAAGGTGAAGATACAGTGGAACTGTCAATACAATGCAAAAACCAACCTGCTTCTTTTTTTTCTAAGATACTGAGAAAACAATCTATTGGTTAAAATCATCTTAATATTTAAACATAAAGGACACTCACTACATCCTCCTTTGAATTCACGTTTAGTTTTTAATTTTGAGGGCCATTTGATACTAAACGTGGTTCTTGGGCTGTGTGAACTTAAGACCCCTTTATATATCTTAAAAATGATTGAGCACCTCAAAGAACTTTTGTTAATATGGATGTTTTCTCTCAATACTTACAATGCTAGAAATGGAAACTGAAAAAGATGTAAAGAAATTGACTTACTGATTTAACTAAAACATGAAACATAAAACCTATACTTTAAAAAAAAAAAGACACAGAGAAGACTAGCATTGTCAGTACAACTCATGAACCAGAGAAATTAGCTGCTACATTTTTGCAACTCTCTTGAAAGTCTGACTTTGCAGAGAAACCTGGATTCTCAGTCTCTGCATTCAATCTGCTTGATAAGTTTCCGTTGATGCATATGAAGAAAAGCCAGCCTCACACAGATGTTCAGATGGACAAGTAAGGGCCCCAAAGACTCCCTGAGATGTTCCAGGACCACACTTAGGGAAGCACTGATTCATGGACTGGTTCTTGACATGAGGCTGCTTGTTCCACGGCCCTCTTTAGTGACATGAAAATGGTTAAAAGTCACATATGCCACCCTTCTATGTGTCCTGTAAGTAAAAATCCAGTGAAACAGAGGCAGAAGACATTTACTCCTTTCACTGTTCTTTCTCTCCACATGAAGAACTGGACAACTTCATTTTTCCATAAAAGACTGGCAGAACCAAAAAGCTTTCTCTTGACTGTTTCATTCTGCCCTGGGCAGAGGGGAGGCAGGTACAAACACACCAAGAACCCTCTGGCAGATATTCACAGAAAAGGAAAATAGTGCGTGCAAACAGAAAACTAGCATGTATTCAAATTTCTAGCTTTATTTAAAAATCTCCAGTGACAGATAGGTGGTTGCAAGACTATCCTGCTTTGGCAAGAAACTTGCAGAAACTGCGACAATGATCTAATGTCAATCTTTCTGGTTTCTGCTGGGGGTGGGACAGGGTGGTCCTGTTTTCTAATGGCCTCAGGACTGGGAGCCCTAGGTAGGGGCTGCTCTGGCCACAAGCCCTGTCTAGGCTCTCAAGGCTTTGAGTTTGGCCCTGGGGGAGACGATGACTAGTGTTGAAGACATTAGTATAAAAGTCAGATTAACACATCAGTAAAACTCATGAGCCAAAGATACTTAATTGCTAGAAAGAATGAGACACTTGATGGTCACTTTGCTGAACCTTTTACTAGAAGTACTCTAGTGCTAAGCCTTACTTCACTCTGATCTACCCTCAAACCCCTTTCCGGAGAAAAAGGAGGCATTTCTAGGAAAGGAAGATGGTAGAAGCTTGTGCTGCTACATCAGATATCTGGAGGATCACCTTGGCTGGAGCTAAGTGTGTAGGCAGCGGATGCAGAGAAAAGCCCCGGTCCGACGCACCGGCAGGACAAATGGCAGCTTCCCAGATACCCAAGCTCCTGCAAACCCATGTGAGTTCCAGCACGCACCTCGTTGAAATGGACATCCTGCATCCCCACGTCTTCCATCATGGAGGCCTCCTCGTCTATGTTTGGGGTAATGACCCTGAAGGCAGTGCATCCTTGTCTAAACATGCCTAGGAATGGAGGGAGCAGGAGAGAGTGAGTTACTCACCTGAGTGTGGGTGAACACGAAGGTTTTGTGTTGAACGAAATACCCAATTCTGAAACCTTTTAGCTGCCAGACCAGCATTCACATGGGCACCTGAGGCCACTGTGAGCTTTTCTTCATTCCTTTCCCCGTGCTTCAAGACCAGCTTCTCTAAGAACGCTTACCTCCCTTTCTTTTTCTCATCTCCTTTTACTTTTTTACCCACCTTTATTAAAATGTATGCAATCTTTAAATCAACTGTAAAAATCAACTGAGAAATATGTGGTCGAATCAAATTAATGGTAAGTTAGCAAGTAAGTGAAAATGTGATTTGGTAAGATGACTTGTGCTAAGATGCCAAGAAAAACAGAGAAGCCAAAGCCAATAAGAGAGAAATGTATGACTCCAACATCACTCTGTCTCCTTCAAGCTGCCCTCTCAGTCACTCTGGCCAGGGATGATACATAGCTCAGATGAGAACTTTCCTTCTCCCTCGAGGCAGTCTACAAAACCCAGATATAACTCAACAGCCACAGCTGCGAGTAGAGAGGCTGCTTGAGCTGGTTCCCACACTAGCTTTCTCTGCTGGATCAGCAGAGAGCAGGGAGACTTCAGGGCCCCCGGCACTCTGTTTCTCTCAGAGGAAATGGGGTAAGCTGGAGGCAGGATTGGTGTCTGGGATAAGGATAAATTCTTGAAGCAAAGACAGACTGTTGGGGGCCTTCCCTCCCCTTGGAGTCACTGGGAAACAGCTGTAAGTCAGCTGGACAATGTCAGCTGTGCAAAACACTCAAGTGAAAAAGGGCCTGAAATGTTTTGCTACTCGATTTTGAGAGGTCTGTTCACAAGCAAATGAAACAGAAACCTAAACTCGAATGGAGACTTCCCATATTTAGGGGAAAAGGGGAACATACAGCATTTTGAGACCAAGCCTTGAAAAAGTAGATCCCAAAGTCAGAGATTTTTCTGCTGCATGTGAGCCCAGGTTTCCATGCCATCCATGGGTTGTCTGGGATCTTTGCCACCATCCCTTTTATTTTGCAATATGGAAATAAGAGTCTCCAATGAAAGCACTGATTGGGGGATACATAAATGTACAAAACTTAAAACTCCAAAAACCAGGTTGGGTGTGGTGGCTCATGCCTGTAATCCCAGCACTTTGGGAGGCTAAGGTGAAAGGACCTCTTGAGGCCAAGAGTTCAAGACCAGCCTGGACAACTTAGCGAGACCTCGTCTCTGCAAAAAAATAAAAAAAATCAGCTGAACATTGTGGCGCATGCCTGTAGTCCCAGCCACTTGGGAGGCTGAGGAAGAAGGATCACCTGAGCCCAGGAGGTCAAGGCTACAGTGAGTCATGATCTTGCCACTGCACCCCAGCCTGGGCAAGAGAGTGAGACTCTGACTCAAAAACACCATCACCACCACCACCACCAAAACTATAAAACCCAACCATCCACACTTTAGGCTACAGAATACATTTAACCCTATAACTCAGCTCCAAAGAAAAAACAAAAATGTGCTCTCCTTTCAAGCCCACAGGAACAGACGACCGCCAGCCAACCAGAGAGCCGAGAAGAAAATGAGGAGGAGAAGGAATGTAAAGTGAAAGGGCAAACCCCCGCACCACGGAATGGCATGTGATCGGGGCAGGTGGGAGCCCCCGGGGCTGGGCCCACCTTCAGGCTCACCTCCCCGGCTCCTTCTCTGGCAGGTGCTATGGCTGAAGGGGAGGAGGGGCGGCTCCCGCCGGACCGCTTCTAAACATGAGGAAATGTGTCACCTGATGAAAGGTCTCCACGGGAAACAGGACCCATATGATGTGAACACCAAGCCTTTCTTTACTTTCTCTCTTTTGGGCTCTGATATTCTGTTTTAAATAGTCAACGGTACCAGAAATCCACATTTTGTGGCCTCAGCATCTGTGGTTTTATACTCTCTCTCATTTGTAAACAAACTCCTCCCCCGTGCAGAGCTGGTGCTGCTGTCCATGTGCAGGCTGCCAGCTCTGCTAAAAACTCCCGTATTCCAAAGAACAGATTCCACCATCTGGGCTGTGCTGCTTTTGAGGTGGGAATGAGCACTTGGCGTTTAAACAAAAGGAACCTGTGAAGGATCTGTGGCCTGCTCGTCCGGGAACACCACGCAAGGCAGAAATGAAGCACCCCTGTGTGCCCTCTTTGTTCACAGGAGGCATGGTTTCCAGCAGCGAGGCTGCCTTCTCACACAACAAAGATGACTGGGCTGCGATCCAGAAAATGCTGCCTGCTAACTTTCATGGGTTGTCCATTACAACTTTTTGATTGATAAATCACTCCAGTGGGAACTGCCTCAAGGAAAAATCATATCTTCCCAGCTCTAGATTAGCTGGTTGGGGACACCCAGATGCAAAGCTCATTAGCTGGATTTCACAGAATGGAGCCACCCAGAGAGATTATGTGACAACATGCCATCTACTTTTCTTTCTAATACTGATATTTCTGCTCTGCCTGCCAAATCAACAAATGCCAGGTTAGGGATAAAACGATAAACTGACTTCACATTCACCCCAGTTTCCCACCTTCAAATCCTTCTAACGGACTCTCACTTGTTTGTTGCTTGGTTCGGTTTCACAACCACTTCACAAAACACCGGCATGATTCCTTACCTTTCCGTGTGAGATATTCCGCCACCAGGGCTGTGACATGGACATAGCACATTGCTGCCTATAATGCAAGACACACGCTTCAGAATCGTCATTTACAATAGCATGTCATAATGCTAACAGACAGAAAGCTAATGGACGTATATACTTATATAGATCTCAAGGCACCAAGTAGTATTTCTAACAGCTGATCTCTTTTGAAAAAAGTGGAACTACTTGCATAAACTTTGAAATTAACCAGGCATTGACACCAATGGCAATAAATTTGCTAAGGCTTATTTCTATTTGGAATGATTAAATTTTAATGTAAAAGATAAAGCAGTAATTAAAAAAAACCTAAACCTCATCTTTCTGCATCATTTCTCTTAAAGCAAAAAGACCATTTGAAGAAAAGGTGTGTTTCCTCCTAGATTCTGAAGAATGGCTCAATTTCAGATGTTAATATATTTTTCCCTCAACTTAAAAAAAGAATAAGCTGTAATTTTTCCAAACATAAAACTACATGAAAATTCTAATTCAGCCTTAAATGGGTAACATTAGAATGAGAGAAAAAACAAAAAGTAAACTATTTTCACCAGGTTGCCATGGAGAAAATCAAAGGTAGCTGTGGGAAGCGAACCTATTACAATGTTCTAAGGCATGAGGCCCTGTTTTTGTCAGTGGGGCAGCTGCCATCACGAGGTGCTCTTGTCCAGGGCCTCACTACTAACTAGCTAACTCATACCCACAGGGGGTGCTTGATATGCACATGTGTAAATGTATGCTGGCAGCGCGGCACGCACTCTGATGTGTGCAGCAAAAGTCTGTTGGAAAGTTAGTTATGACACTGGCTAGTCCTTAGAGGCAGCGAGTTCACGCCTTCCATTGTGTGTCCTTTCCCACAATGCATAGCAGGATTATATGCACAAAACAGGCAGGATTATATGCACAAAACAGGCAGGCAAATATGTGATGATTTATTGAGCAAGTACCCAACAGCAGACATGGCTGGGGCAATCCCCAAAGTCATGTCTTTCTTGGGACCTTAGAATGTGATGTTATTTGGAAATAGGGCTGTTGTAGATATAATCCGTTAAAATGAGGTCATACTGGTAATGTAAATTACCATACTGGTAAATTCAATATGACTGGTGTCGGAAGAAGAAAAGAGACATAGGGACACAGACACATGAGGGAAGGAGGAAACCATGTGACCATGAAGGCAGAGATTAGAGCGATGTGTCTGAAGCCAAGGAACACTGTTCAGTCTTAGAACTTAATTTTACTAATGTAAACAGCTACGGAAGTGCCAAAGTCAAAGCATGCTTACTGTGGTAATATTACTGATCACACCTAAACGTCTCAGGCACAAACCAACACAAAACTTGTCTTATAGCCTGTTTTCTTTAATTCTCCATTTTACAGATTATGTCATGAATGCAGAGAGGGGTTAAAAAACTGGCTCAATGTCACAGAGTTAGTACATATTAGACTTTAGATTCAAAATCTGTCTCTGGAGCCCATCCACCTAACTCCCAGCCGCAATCAACATATTGAAACATGTCCCTCCACAGAATGGAATGCTTGAGTATCTATTATAGCCATAACAAGAGTGGACTATCTCAAAAAGGTGCCCATCAGTACCGTAATAACAAGAATAATTAATTGTGTCAGAACATAGCTGAGTTTTAGAACTACAGAGGCATTTTGATGCAAAAGCTGAGGTGTATTTTAATTAGCAGGCAACTATACGAACATGTATATTTTTAAGAGCTTTCAAACAATGCTCTTTTGTGACAAAAATAACCCCTCACAATCTGTTTTTAATTACTAAAATGCTCAAATAACAATGAAATCACTCTGAGCCCAATACTGTTTAAGGTACTGCATATTTTTAAATGGCCTCTTTTGAATAATGGGACAATTTTTCTCAAAACTGCCTTCTTTTAGTAAATGGGGCATCACTGGTTTTCTCAAAAACCCAGGTCAAGTGGCTGGCAGGGCTACCTCCGAGAGATCCCCATTTTTCACATGGATCCGGGCCATGCTGTCAAGCCACGTCTTCCTGAGCTCGGGAGTGCTGGCGTAGGACTTGGCCAGGCTGTACTGGAGGTCCACCAGCATCTCCGGGTCATTCTCGTGCTCCTTCATCTGGGCGGTGGCCATCAGAACCGTGCGAATCCTTTTGGTCAAGTCCTTCACATCGGAGGAGAAGCTGGTATGCTAAAACAAGGGCAGAACAGAGAAAGAATGACAGGACACGTGGCTTCATCTGCTTTCTGCCTGTCCATGTGCACCTCGGATGACAAGGTAGAGCCTTGGGCTGAAGACTGGGCCGGGCCACCCACCTTGATGAGCCGGTCACTGTTGGCACAGTTGTTGATGATGGACAGGGACTGTTGGAATCTGGTTCCCCCGATGCCAACGACGTCCGCTATCAGCTGGCTGACAGAAATGATGACCTTAGGGACACAAACATGGGAGCGAATCAATTCACCTCCAAATGACCGCCGGGCTGGGCTTCCATGCCCAGTTGGGATGTGCTTGAGGACAGGGCGAAGGTGGGATGCGTGGAGCAAGGATTGTTGCGATGAAGAAGTGAAGGCTGAGGCGTTTATTTTTCCTTTTCAAGAATAATTTCAGAAAGTGATTTTGCTATCCTTAAGTATTTCGTTTGCAAAGCAAAAATGCTAACCAAGAGAGTACACGAGAATGAGGATGAGATAAGCCCATATCACTTGGATAGTTACTTACCTAGTGCCTTCTCTAGTAAAAAGGGAGACATTTGAACTTTTGCGTACCTGAGCTTATGTGTATTAAGTATGCAATAGGTAGGCTGCCCTTGGTACTTTTTAACAGAGCGTGTACATGTTAACTCTGCCATGGGGTATGCTGTCTTTTTTGGGAGGGGTCTGTGAATAGACCCCTTACCCAGCAGCTTGAGCTAAAACATGGAGGCCATCCTTATTTCCCCTCTTCCCTTCACCACACCCAGGTACAATCAGTCATCAAGTGCTGTCAACTCCGTCTCCTCTTCCTCCCACCCTCCTCATTCCTGGTCCAGGACACCTTCCTCTTGGATCTAGATTTGTTGAGTCTCCCTAGCTGAGGGCTACTCTCCTGGCCAATTCTCAACACTGGCATCCAGGAGATCCCTCCACATACACTGGAGATGCAACCATGTGTCATCCTCAACTTGTTCTCACCCATGTTCTAAACCACATAGTAGGAACTTCTCCAGTTCCCCAGATGGGCCCTTCCCATCCGTGGCCTGGAACATGCTCACCCTCTTCACCCTAATTTACCCTTCATGTCCTCTGGGAAGCCTCCCCTGGTCCCCAGGGCCCCAGACAGGTTGAACTAAAATTCCTCTATGATAGCACTGGTCACAATGCACTGTAAGAGTCTCAGGGTTTGTCTGTGATCCATTAGGATTGTATGTTCCATGAGGGCTGGGAGAAGATTCTGTTTTGTTTGTGGTTATATCTATAAATCCTAACATACAGTATGCACACAGTAAATATTGTTTTAAAAAATGGATAAGGATGGGTATGGTGGCTCACACCTGTAATCCCAGTACTTTGGGAGGCCAAGATAGGAGAATTGCTTGATCCCAGGAGTTTGAGACCAGCCTGGGCAATGTAGTGAGACCTTGTCTTTACAAAAAATACAAAAAATTAGTCAGACATGGTGGCATACACCTGTAGTCCCAGTTCCTTGGAGGGCTGAGGTGGAAGGATCAGCTGAGCCTAGAAGGTTAAGTTTGTGGTGGGCCATGATTGTGCCACTGCACTCCAGCTTGGATGACAGAGTGAGATTCCAACTCAAAAAATAAATGAATAAATAAAATCAAAATTAAAAATGGATAAATGCAGAGATGGAGAAGTGACTCCTATCATGTGTTTGTAGAAAAAGAGAGTCTACAAAAATATATAGCACTCAGAACCTTGCCTGGTTCTCAGAGCAGAGAATTTAGGATGTTTTAACTCTGGAGAGATAGCAAATATGTCAATCGATGGACAGAAAAGAATGGCGTTAGTTGGACTTTTTGTTTCTTGCCTAAGATGCTTATTATGAAGCAGCCTCACACAGGCTCTAATGTTTCTTGATTCAATGGAATTTCAGTCAATATTGAGTCAATATTTAAGTGCCACTCTACCAATAGAAACACATCTTGGGCCCAGATCTTATGGCATAGAACAAGTAAGACTCCCCAGTTTTCCATCTCGGGGCCAGATCTCATGGTACTTCTGATGAGGTAAACTGATAAATGTGTTACTCAAAGTTTCCCTACTAAAACAGGATGCCACCGAGTCAGCTTGGACTGGAGAACTGACCCATACGCACTTGCAGATGTGTCCGGACGAAGGACTTCTTCCCAGTATAGTCGAAGTTGTTCCTCATCAGGAAGTAGAGCAGCTGGGAGGCCTCAGTCCTGATGGAGCTGAGCTTGGAATTACAGCACTTGAGAATCTCGTAGCACAGAGCCGCACACATGTCAGCTCTCCCTTCGTAGAAGGTGGAGGGAAACTAGATGGGAGGAGAGGGAACAGATAAACCATAGAGAGGTCAGAGTTTGGTAACAGGCCCCTCAGTTCCAGGTAGAAGGAGGAAAACGTGTGACCGTCACCGATGAAGCAACTCACCTTATAAATCAAGGACCTTAAGGCAGTGAAGACATTTTTTAAAGCCGTTTCAGATTGATGTTTTTGAAGGAAACACAGGTAGACATCAAAAACCTTTTTCATGAGAGGATTATGTCCATGGTCAGCCAAGAGCTGGTTCTTAAAACACACATTGATGGCTTTGTTAGTAAGATACACTGGACACATCTAGTGGGTTTTACACAACTTTTAGGCTCAAAGATTACATTGCCCAAGTGGTAAGATAACTTCTCATTTAAAAAAACCTCTGCTATGAGTCTGCTAGGAAAGCACAACATTCTCTTGTAGAACAAATCTATCAACAAATTTAAGCTTTGGGAAGAAACCTCCCAGCAAGCGAGTATAGTCTAAAGAAACACTTGCTAAGTTCTGATTGGGCTTCCATTTATTTACTCATTTTTACAGTACAGCAGCAACTGAGAGAGAGATGACATTTGTGACATCTTAATTCCAACACAGAAATGTCATTACAAGTGTTAGTTAGTTATGGGTGGGCAAAAATACTGAAGGGATATAAAACAGTGACTCTAAAAGTGGGGGCTCCCCTCAGGCTTCTCAGGCACTCCGTTATGCTATGAATAATCCGACAGTTCATAAGGTGGAAAACATTCAGGCTTCAGCTGGTGACACTTATCATGTGCACACATTTACACAGGTCATCTGACTTTTGGCTTTCTCACGGGTAAAACGATGATCCTACAGCCCGCCCTAAGTAGCTCCTGTGAAGACCTGAGGTCAAGTGTAGAAAGTGCATGGTGTGCATTTTGGTCTAGCTCAGTCAGCAGTGGCTGGCAGGATGTTGACATCTCATAGATATTACTTATCAAACAAAACAAGAAGACCACAATCAATTGCTTCTAACTATTCTTCAAGATTCCAGGAGAAAACCCACGCTCCTTAAACACTTTGGAAGCCGAGCTGGCTAAAACTGCCATCAACTGCAGAACACGCAGAGTAGCTAGAAGTACAGCCTGGGAAGAAGCCAGCACGAGCTTCGTGTCTAAACGTGCATGGCCTAAACATGCAACGCCTTCATATATGGACAAGTGTGCCCGAACAGAGGTGTCTGGAAAGGATACACGTGTGTAGGCCAAAATGAGTGTCACTGAAAAAAGTCACAGGGCCAGTATGTTCAACCAATCTTACAATTTGGCCAAATGAACTGGGATAACCTATGTCCAAATAATTATGCTATACTGCAAATTATGTCTGGAGTCATAGTTTCAGAGCAAGATTGACCTCATCTAATTGTTGGAGGGAAACTTTTACTCAAGGAATACGCTTTGCTTTTTTAGGACTAGTGAATTGCAGCTGTACCACAGGTGGTAGGCCACCAGGAACTCACAGTGATTTTACAACTAAGAAATACTAAGGTCCCATATTGAATTCCATTGTGTGAAAGAGGAGCAACTTAATAATCAGCCATGAGCAGCTGTACACACACACACACACACACACACACACACACACACACACACACACAGCTATTTCCAGTGCTAGGGGAACTGCATACATGCTTTGTGCTCTGGGACACCATTTCCCCAGGAGCCATCATTTGAAAATCTTGGTTTTCACATGCAATTTACTTTCCTAATTATGGCTGGATTAACGTTTGGGTGAATCTAGAAGTAAGCTTCATTTTCTCAGCAGTCTTTGCTGGAAACACTCAGAAAAGATGGTTCCCATAGAGACTGCAAGAACCCTAGTCCTGCCGAGTTGACCAGTGTCCCAAGTCATACTACTTAAGTTCCTCCTCCTTCCACGCTCTCTGGTCATGGCTTTTGCTTCCCATTTTCAGGAATGAGATCTCTGGGTCTCTGGTCTCAAAATTTACAGGAATAGAGTTAAAACTCATTTCTGTTCTGTATCCCATAACCTATTGTGAACCTCAGGTAAGACCAATAAAATTTATTCTAGAAAGGTGTAAATAATTCCTCATTTAAAGGGGTAAAGGACCTTTCATCCTGCACACACCCCAGTTTACCAGCTGCCTTCCTTTATTTTCCAACCAATTGTCTTCCTTTTTTCTATGTCTGTTGCTTTCTCAGTAATTAGAAATTAACATGCACTAAACATAAACACACCGTTGAACATTTAGAAAGGTCCACAAGGGGAGGGGGACAGGCAAAGGGGGGAAAAAAACACCCTTCACTTCTCCACTCAGAAATAACCCCAGGTAACTATGCAGTGTATCTTACTTCTACCTTCTTATCTCTATGGACTCTTACTGAGGATGGGAAATTTTCATTTAGGAAATTAAATGAGACATTATAATACCATAAAGGCATGACTTATTTGTGGCAATAAAGTGGAGACAAATTCTCCAGGAACTGTCTGTCGTTGGATTCAGGTTTGACTGCTGTTAATAGTCTCTTCCGGCGATTAACCCACGAAATGGGCCTTTCAGGGAACGAATGCTCAATATCAGTCATTTCTAAAGATTCAGGAACACAGAGGAAAAAAAACTTAAATATTGGGTGCCAGATGAGATATCTAGAACAAAGGTGAAGACAGCTAAGTCTTTCTGAGGCAGGTGGCAGTTATCTTGATTTTGACATTGGTTTAAAGATCACTTTAAGACTTCAGTGTGAAGAAGAGCTGTTTCACTGCAGATGCCGGCCAGTCCCTGAGGCGACCTACCCTCGCATGACTTTGCAGAACAGGCTCATGGTTGTGTGAACCAGGCTGCCGGCTGCCTCGAGGGGCCCCACCACCCCTGTGCTCCTCACCCTTGTGGTTCCTGTTGCTCCTTATGAGTACGTTAGTTCTCACCAGCCCTTCAAGTCAAGAAAAGGTACTAAATGGAACTGCGAAGAATATGTTTTCAGATGACATTTGTGAACACATTAAAATATAAACTGAGGCTGGGCGTGGTGACTTACGCATGTAATTCCAGCACTTTGGAAGGTTGAGGTGGGAGATCGCTTGAGGCCAGGAGTTTGAGACCCGTCTGGGCAATACGTAAAGCCTCATCTCTATACATTTTGTTTTTAATATTATAACCTACTTAAAGCCCTGCAATGGTTTGGAATTGTGTTAATAAAAGACATTGTAAAATAATCACAGAAAACCATATTTTTCTGCATGTAACTACTTCAGTTTATCAAACACACCATTTTATGCATTACATGAGGCCACATGTGAAAGTGCTCAGCACTGTATTTGGCACCCAATAAGGGCTTGGGATTTTCCTTTTCTTTTCACTGTATTGGAGACCACTCAAATTCCTCGATATTCCTTTATCTCTGCTTCTTTCTCTCTTTCAACACACACACACACACACACACACACACACACACATCCCTGACCTACTGGAGAACAAGGTCTTTGGACAGGCCAGTTGTGTAGTGATCTTGGGCAAATTTGCTATCCTGTCTCAGTCTTGCTTCCCTTCTCTGAAACTGTGGGATAATTAGATATGCCAGGCAGAGTTGCTGTGAAGATGACTGCCTGAGGCACAGAAGGCATTCGATCCATGGCAGGAAGCTAATAGCAACCACCACCAAAATCTAGGGCTTACATCTTTCAAATAGTTTATCTTATTAAGAAAGTGATTTCTGAATTGTTTATGGCAACTTATTAGATGTGGTCAATTAAATGAGTCCATAATGACAGGGCTATGTCTGTTGAAGACAGTTTTCCTGCACAGGATCATGTCAGTTCACTCAATGTTATAATTTTTCTGATGTGGTCCATCTCATGCCTGAGTCAACTGTTTGCAAAGGCAGATCCAGTGGCTGCAGTGCTAGCAGGCCTCACAAACCTTTGAGTCAGGTGTGCCGTGTGGTCTGAGACCCAGGAAGGCGGCCACAGAGCGCACCCTACACGTGCCTTCTTTCTGCTCTCCGGGAGGGGCACTGAGCTTTAAACATGAAGCATTTTTGCACGCAGGCATGTGAACTTGGACAGAGATCACCTCAGTTCTAAAGCTCAACCTTTCCCGGATGTCTCAAGGATCAGCCGTTATCAGGATCAGAGAGGAGCAAATGCAGATGAAAGCACTTACTGCTAACCCAGAGATCAGTTTCTCTCCTACCATGTTCCCAGTCCCAGACTGGACACCAGGCATTGGAGACCTGGGGAATCTTGACAACACCCTTCTATAGTATTAAGCGATCTAAAGGGGTCTGGACAAGAAGCGCAAGCTGTTCACTATGGGAACAGTCACTGTCCTTGGGGGTACCACCTGGACTGCTCTGCGTTGCAAGTGGCCTTGGCTCGTGCCTGACGTTACTCTAAAGCTCTGGACTTCCCTTGTTCACAGGTGGGCACAGACAGACAGTGGAGGATGTGCTACTCTTCTGAGCTGAAGGATTCACATGAGCGCCAAAACATGTGTGCATGGTCAAACGTTCCCATTCAAAACCTTCACTGCAGACTTACAGAATAAGAATTTTTAACTAAAATATCTAAAAGAAAACAGAGGTTCCTGAGCCTCTCTTATGGCTCCTGTAGAGCACGGAGGTCCTCCAGCTGTGGCGTTCGGGGGCCCAGCTGATTAAGAGGCTGGGTGGGACCTGAGGATTCTCATGTTCAACAATCTCCAAGGGGCTACAGTTGCTGCCGGCCTGGAGACCCACCCTTTGGAAAGCCACTGAGGTAGAGAGGCGCCAGGTAACGAGGTGCTGCTTCCCCCAGACTCATTCCTTTAGGGTATGGTACTTCATCGCTCAACTGGGCTCCTAGTAATGACGTTTTCACGGGGGACGTGTGTGGTGTGGCCACTCAGGGGAATAGAGGTATATTACGATAAAGGGACACGACAGAAGGAAAACTATGGCTTGCCCTAAAGAAGAAATGTGCCTTATGAGTATGGAGATGAGTGAAGCAGAGAATGCCTTTGGCTGTATTTCCCAAGTACCCTTGCAAATAAGTTTCAATAGTCACAGCACATAAACACTAGTTCAATTTCCCCTTTCCATGCTAGAAATGGATGTCACCATTTAGCAAGAATGGAAAGTGTGAGGTCCCTGAAAACAAGAGAGTGGCAGAAGAGATAGTCCACCTACTTGAATATTACTTGCTGCAACTTAAAAACAAGACCAAAAAGCCTTTTCATTTTCTACCTCTGAAATGTTTTTGCCATTTAGTAACATTAAAAAATTTGAAAAGATGAATGTGTTTGTATTTATTGCTCCCATCTCTGTAAAAATCTAATTTAAGTGCTGTAACATTTGGATACGTTTAAAGACATTCAAGGCAGAAAGGCCTGACTCAGTTCCCGTATTTACCACCTTCCAGGTTCTGGCCAAGACTGTGCTGTCTGCAGAGACTGTGTCTCCACCATTTCCAAGCATGCAGCACACGCTGACCAGTTAAGCTTTAGTATACTTCAGGGAATTCAAGTCAGTGACTGTGGAATAATTTCATCAAAAGAATTTAAGGTTTAATGGTCTCCTTAGAGGGACAAAAACAATTGCTAAAATAAAAATACAACACGACATGTTTGTGCAGATTGAGCTTAATAAGCAGAATGCATGCAAAAGCAAACAGCTGTTCAATACAAACCTTAAATGCCAGCGTAAACAGAGAGAGTGTGTCCAGGGCCGTCAGGCAAACCTCAGTGGCAATGTTGGCCTCGAGTAACGACTGGTGCAGAACATCTGCATCCGAGTGGCCATAGCCTGCATGGGTTATAACACATGATTACTGCCCAGTGACTCAGACGGCAAGGTTGGCGGGACAGGAAAGTCACAGTCAACTTTTGATTATTTACAGAAGGCCTGCTTTGGGGACTTGTCTCCCCATTTGCCCCCACTTTTTTTTCTGGGAGGAGGGGATCAATACTGTTTTCATTCAATTACAGCTCTTTTTCAACTCTGAAAGCGCAGTAACAACAACAAACATTTATTGTGCGCTTGCCATGTGCCGAACACGATTCTATGAACTTTACACACATTATCTCATTTAATCCTTCCACAGCCCAGTGAAGTATGTACCTTATTAAACCCTTTTTGCAGATAAGAAAACGGAGGCACAGAAAGGCTAACCAACTTGCCTAAAGTCACACAGGTAGTAAACAGCGGAGTCAGGACTGGCACCAAGACAGGTGTCGATTAGTTTGGCTCCTTGGTCTGAGAGGGAGGCTGATATTTGCATTACTTCTCAGGTAGATGGAGCCAGCAGCACAGCACAGGAGTTAAGAAAGTGAGCCTGAGATGTGGCGCTGGTCACCAAACCCAGCCCTGCCCTTTACTAGCTATGTGACCTTGGGCAAGTTATTTGACCTCTTTATACTTCAGTTTCCTCACCTGTAGAATGGGGATAACAACATTATGTACCTCAAAGTGCTGTAGTGAGGATTAAATTCGTTAATATTTGTGAAGCTCTTAGACTAGTGCCTGGCACACAGTGAGCGGTATAAAACTGCTAAATCAGTAACACCGAGAGCTGTATCGTCAGTTAGAATCATGAACGATAATCAAGAGTTGACTGCACTGCTAACAGTATTCTACTTGCTTTAATATAAAGCACAAAAGCAAATACGTCTGAAAGAAATGTTTAGGAAAAGGAAAGAACTTGAAGAATCTGTCATTTAAATTTAGCTTAATCATATGTAATTTAAATACAAACTAAAATCTTCTATATGTAGCTGCAAAATCAATTTAGCACTGATATAAATGCAGTTTGACATACAATTTGAGATATTAAATTATGAAATGGTATGCATTAGCAGAAATACATGTTGGGATGCAAAGATGTTACAGTATTGATCTAGATTACAAAGACAGATGGCAATATAATAAAACACCCTGTAATGTCTTTCTCCAAGGAGCATATAAATAAATCAACACTTACTGCATAAGTAATTTTCTTAATACTCCAGAGAGGAGGACATTTTGTATATACATCAGGAAAATGAAGTACAGAAAATCTAGGGAATTTTCTTGGGACCAGCAGTGGGGGAAAAAAACAGAATCTATACTCCACATTCCTAATCCAGGCTACTGCATTACAGTACTTATTATGAGGAGAAAAATCAAGTAACTAGCATGACATCATTCTGACATAAATGTTAGAGTTACAGGATGGATTTTAAAATGTGGCAGAAACAGCCACTATTTCTGTGCTTCTACCCAGCTCTGCTCTGCTTTTACAAAGGTGGTGCTGAATCCTGTGCTTGTGGCCTGTCCAACTTCCACTCTGTAGCACAGCCAATGCTGCTCTTCAGCGAGGATCTGTGATACATCGGGCACCGTGCTCCTTCTGTGTCTTTTTACTTTTGCTTTTTGGGTAACTATCTCCCAGAAAAAAGAAAGATGTATGTGCTGCAGTGCTAATATTAATTGCACTGCCCTTATACCGTCAAGTCATGACTTTATTCAGTGAGTATGTTTGGTAAGATACAGAGACAGTGAAAGAGGAAAACAAACAGAGAAGATGGTTATTACAGTGCTCACACACCAAGGAAAGAGGGGAACCCCCCCAAAAAAGAATACAATACCTGTTATCAGACCAACCAAAATTATCACGCAGGTCCAAAGGACCCTTGACTGGGGGCTGCCATTTGCCCCATATGAGTTTTTGTCTGGGTTAAATTTTAACAAGGAGCTTGCCTTGATTATGTTAATTCCCTTCTCTGCACAGAACTGTCCTTGTCTCTTTCTAGACAACCTATTGTGAAGTGTGTCCAGGTGACCATGACAGGTGAGATCCCCTGAAAGCCTGGAACAATGAAAACTTAAGATTTGGCCATATGTTGATTTTAAAACATAGCATCAGTGGATGATGCTAGTTGATCTATTATATCATTATGTACACACATATGGTGACATGGCAATGGGAAAACATCTTTAAGCTCTCGTACCACCCATAAGCCACTGCATCATCTATCTCATCTGTAGAGCAAGAGTCAGATTCGTGTGGAAAAGTCTGTCTTTGCCTGAGTCATACAGGAATCTAAAAGTGGCCCTTTTAGTCCCAATTTTTTACTCTTTGCTTTTCCTTAAATGGCTTCATCTCAAAATTCAGCAGTATTCCTGTGCTAGTGGTGGTGTTGTTTCCAAATCTCTACATGCAAATGGCAGCAGAGACTGGAGACCACATGTCTCAAGGCCTAGAGCCAGTCTGTGTGTGAGGAAGACTTCGATCAACAGCCGCCACGTTGCAGACCAGCACAGGAAGATGAAACTGAGCTACCGAGTCAAAGAAGCAGCAGAGAAATTTCTTAAGTGAAAGGTCGGCAACTTCTTGAAAGCAGATTAAGCAGCTTCCGACCTGCCCAAGCAAGGAGTGTTGTGTGAACTGTGCTGGTTTCCACTAGGGGGTCTGGTGCCTAGAGTGCCACACTGACTCTATCATGGCACAGGGACAGAGGGGCAGGACTCCTCACAGACCCGCCATCTCCAGGGTGCACGCCATGGGCTGCTTTCCGGTGCTTCCGATTCACTGCGCACATTTGTACAATCTTCATTCTGCTGCCACCTTGACAAAAGACTTATTCTGAAACCCTCAAGTCTTTTAACCCTTTGCACTTGGAGACATCTCGCAGATCACCTACCCGTAACTCGACCGCACGTTTTTAAGAAATAGTAAAAAGTGAATCACTTCATATTAAATAGTATAGCGTTAGAACTAGTTATTTCACTGTAATGATGTTTGGATTATAATGGACCTTTGGACACTGAGGAACTTACTGATGACCAAAGAAATTCAACTTATATTTTTCTTACATGTGGTAACGTGTGAAATAGTCACCGGCATGCATTGCAGCTTCATGATACGTGTTTTGCAAAAGTAATTTGTTTGACGTCTTCCACCTGGTGTTTTTCTACTCGAGCAGACAAACGCAGTCGTGTTTTCTTCCTCCCACACTAATAATACCGGGGTGCCAAAAAAATCTATACACATCTTAAGAGATGTTATCTATGTATGACTTTTCAAAGTTGAATTAAATTACGGCAGCAACATGCAGTATAACATTCGCTCAAAACATGGTGTTAATCAAATGCATGCTAGCGTCACCGTGCAATAGGCAGGACAGCCAAAGAAAACAGCAGAAGCACAGCTGTTGTTTGAGGTGCCCGAGAGCATTTTGAAGCAGTATTTGAAATGCAAGAATGGTGTGGAAGTACAATAGCGATGGAGGTGTGAGTATGTAACAGAACCTCCAACACGCCTAACAGCCTCATGCATTTGTGAGGAGTCTGAGACGCATGGTCTTGTGTGTGAAACGCACAAGGGAAGATCCGGGAGGCCTCGCACAACAAATCCTGCTTCTTTTGCTCTGGTGGCGCAATAGTTTCCATGCTTGTCACAGAAGTCCGCCAAACAATGTGCACCTCTTGTAACTGCAGAAGTCAAATGTGTCCTGTATTCATCTTTTGTTATCAGTATATATTAAGGATTACAATTTTAATACAGTTTTTTCTTTCTTAAAACGTGTGTACTTTTTTTGGCACCCTCTGGATGCAAGTTATGGTCCAGTCTGTGCACCACTGTGAAAACACTTCATACATTCTCTTTCTACGTAACACCAGTTGATTTTTTTACTTATATCTTAGTAAATATCCCATATCTTTACTTGTTTTTCATGAAATTTGAATGGCAAACTTCAAGGAAACATACATTTTTGAAAAATCTGTGCTGGTATAAGTTTGTCCTGTATAACCACCAGCAATTTCTTTTATATCCCTTGAGAAGGGATTTGTGAGTGGTTTGATAAGGGTTAAACACTCAAGGGCTAAGGAGGAGATTGCTCCTTATGTCACTAGCTGTTTACATTTAATTAACCGTACACTGTTGGATAAACTGTTACATGAGCAGCGCAACTGAAAAATGCTGACTACATCTGCAAAGTCTTCCTCCCTCCTACCGCCATGACATCAGCGGTGATGTGGTGGGCAGGACAGAAGCCCGATCCACGGCCACATGCCTCTTCTGAATGTTAGAGGATGCTCGGGACACAAAAACAGGTCAGATACATATTCCCACAGGAGGTGCTGCCATTTTGATAGCCACCTTCACCCTTATAAAACCGAAATCCTTGTTTTTATTTTTTTTTTGAGATGGCGTCGCACTCTGTCGCCCAGACTGGAGGGTAGTGGCCGTTCCCGGCCACCACAGCCTCGACCTGCTGGGCTCCGGCGATCCTTCCGCCTCAGCCTTCCGAGTAGCTGGAATTACAGGTGCATGCTACCACACCCGGCTGATTTTTTGATTTGTTGTAGAGATGAGGTCTTGCTGCCCAGGTGGGTCTCGAACCTGCGGGCTCAGGCAATCCACTCACTTCAGCCTCCTGAAGGCGCTGGATTACAGGCTGAGCCACCGAGCCTGGCTAATATATACTAAATTTTAAAAAATTTCTGTAGTGTCTACATTTTTTGTGTAAATTCAAGGTATTCAAGCACGTTTTTGGTACATGTATACATTGCTTTGTAGTGAAGTTCAGGGTTGAAGTAAACCATCATCTGAAAAATGTCCATTGTACCCATTAAATAATTCCTCATCCATCATCACTCTGTCTCTCTGTCTCTCTCTCTCTCTCTCTGTCTCTCTCTCTCTCTCTCTGTCTCTCTCTCTCTCTCTCTGTCTCTCTCTCTCTCTCTGTCACTTTAGTGCTTTCAAGGTCTGCATTTCACTCTTTATGTCCATTTGTACCCATTATTTATCTTCCACTTATATATGAGAACATGTGGTATATGATTTTCTGTTTCTTATTTATTTCACTTATGTTAATAGCCTCCAATTCTATTCCTGTTGCTGCAAAGGTCATGATTTGCTTTTTTGGGTTGTGGAGTATTTCCTAAGGTATGTGTCTGTTTGTGTGTGTTATTGTTTATGTGTGTGTTATGTGCAAATATGGTATGTGCCATATGGTATATGTGCAAATATATATATGCATAATACATTT